>NW_006922203.1:787646-813847 GCF_000298275.1 Orycteropus afer afer
AATTTTTTTTTTTTTTTTTCTTTGCTTACTCCTCATCTCTAGTCATTTATTTGGATAAGGTAGGAAAAATTAATAAAATCCATTCTCTAGAGGAGGATAACCAAATCTTAAGATACTAATCAATTTAGGACCTCCCTTTTGAGTAATCTGGTCAGCAACCCAAGGGATTTGTAGCTTTTAAAATTGACATAATACCTTTCATACTCTTACTCTTCCCATCTATGTGGAACAATAAAGAAGCAAATTCTACTTAAAATATATCATAATCAAGCCACTACAATTGAGGGGATATTCTACTCTCAATATGAGCTTCCTGAACTAGTCCTAAAAAAAATAATAATAATTATTATTATTATTTCTGATAAGGTAGCTTTTTATTTGATGCAATGAATTTTTAAAGATTCATAATTCAACCACGCACAATGGTGGAAATACTCGCTGGAAACCAGTCCATGAAGATATTTTTCCAACGCTGACTCAGGAAGGTTGAACATTTCTCTGCCACTGTTACTTTTGAGATTACTTTGGTCCAGCTGATTCTTTTAGGATTGTATGTTTTTCCAAACATACCATATTCAATATTTACAACAGAAGATGTTAGCAATATATCAGCATGTGCCCTCTTTGATGATACTTACTTACTTTTTTACTGCTAGATCTTAATGAGACAGTTGAACTAGTTTTTTGCTGAGGTATCTGGAGTTCAGAGGAAAATATCCTCCAGGGATGTCACATGTGTGTGTGTGTGTGTGTGTGTGTGTCCCCCTTTTTTTTTTTTTCAAATAGGACTAACTAATCTATATATTCATTGGCCCAAGGCTCATGAGGAGAATGATCTTTGTGTATTGCCTTTGTAGATCAGAAGATGGATGCTGTTCTTTGATTTGTAATGATAACAAATATTTCAGATATATACATTTAGGTCAAGAAAAAAAAAAACTTTGGAAAACATATAATTATATCTTTGAATGGCACGATTTGTATCAAAGGCATGGGAAAAGATCCATTTTCCCTTTAGTACTTAAAAATACTCAGTGTTGAAACAAACATAATTAATATGTTCTACAGATTATATACCTGTAGGCCACTTGGGTTCTAGGAGGTTAATTTTATTATTAAATGTCCTTTACCAATCACTGTGACTCAAAGTGACTCTCTAGTTGCATACTGAGGTCTTTTTTTTTTTGCTTTTATATTCATGCATAAGTCTGTTTTATTCCATTGGTGTCCCATGACATACAAAATGAATTATATTTTACTTTAATCTTATTATACAGAAATGTCCTTATCTTAAATTTAAGGCATGCAGGTACATATATTTGGTCTATTGGACTGGTAATTCAGTTATTTGTTTGAATACAGCAGTATAGTTATTTAAACTAGGTGCATAAAGCCTCTATTTTAAAATATTGAATATAATTTGTCAAAATTCTTACAAATCAATATATTTTTAGCAGTAACATTTATCACAATTTTATCTCTTAAGTCAATAATGATATTAATGGTATCACCTTGCAAGTATAATATTAAAACTTAACTTTTCTAGTTAAAATACCTAATTACTCAATGAAATGAAGTATAGAAGTATAAGGGAAATAAATCTGTGATCAGGAGCCCCAAGAATATTTGGAAGCTCTGTTATGCCAATTAGTCTGTTATGAACTTGTGAGAAAAGCATTCTCAATTTATTTTCAATTTGTCAGAACACTGTTCTCTATGAAGTCATTTAAAATGAAATGATTCTACCTTCCTTAAATTCAGATACACTCGGTTGAATAAGTTTGTATCACTCTGCTTAAAGAAATTTACTAATGTGTTCTCTGTATTGACAAGGAAGGTTATAAAACAATGAAATAGACGTAAAAGTCGTCTTTTCTCAAGGACTTCCAAAACAAAGTAGAGTCCCAACTTAAAAGATGTATTAACTATGATTAGAACATGTTAAATTTTAACAAACGATTTCTGATTAAAACTGAAAAAATAAAAACTCAGCCACATTAATTTTATATGTTGTTGCTTTATGCATTTGCATCAAGTTTGACTTATAGTGACCTCGTATGACAGAGTAAAATGGCCTCATAGAATTTTCTTAAATGCAATCTTTAAGGAAGCAGATACTTTGTGCATACATAATTATAAAATTGATTATTCACAAATATTTACAGATGATGAAATTGACTTTTATATTTTGCAAAAATGTCAAAAAAGATACCAAACTCTGACAAAGACATAATGAAAATGATAATGATTGACTAATATTTCTCATGAATATATATGGGAAATCCTTACCAGAGCTTCTATAAAATAAAATGTATTATATATAAAAATATATATTATGAAACTAGGATTTACCCCAACTATACACACTTGCTTTAACATTTGAAAATCATTCAAAGAAATTTACAAAATTAGGAGAATAAAAATAATATTATCATTTCAATTGTTGTTACTAGGTGCCATCTCTGACTCACAGCAAACTTATGTACAACAGAATGAAACATGCTTGGCCCTGTGCCATCCTCATGAGCCTTGTTTTCCCAGAGCCCATAGTTGCAGTCACTGTGTTAGTCCATCTTGTTGAGGGCCCATGCCATCTTCACAATCACTGCCAATTTTTGACCCCATTGTTGCAGCTACCGTTTAAATCCATTTTGTTCAGTCTCCCCCTTTCTGGCAGTCCATGGTATATTCAACATTCTTCGCAAACACCATAATTCTAATGCATCAATTCTCCTGTCTTTTTTTATTCATTGTCCGTCTTTCAATTGGAAAGACAATTGATTGGGTCAGAAGCACCTTCAAATTCAAAGTGACATCTTTGGTCTTTGACACTAGTGCTAAAGTGCCTTTGCAGCAGACTTATTCAATACAATATGTCCTTTGATTTCTAGACTGCTGCTTGCAAGGGTATTATTTGTGGGTTCAAGTAAAATGAAATCCTTGACAAACCCAGTCTTTTCTCCATTTATCATGATGTTACCTATTGGTCAACTTGCTAGAATTTTCATTTTCTGCATGTTGAGGTATAACCGATATTGAAGACTATAGTCTTTGATCTTCATCTGTAAGTGCTTTAAGTCTTCTTCACTTTTAAAAACAAGGCTGTGTTATCTGTATATAATGGGTTGTTAATGAGACTTTGTCCATACCTGATGCCACATTCTTCTTCACATAGTCCAGCTTCTTGGATTATTGGCTCAGCATACAGATTAAATAAGAATAGTGGAAAAACATAACCCTGACACACATCTTTCCATATTTTAAACCATGAAATATTCCCTCATTCTGTTTGAACTGCTGCTTCTTGCTCTACATACAGGTTCCTGTGAGCACAATTAAGTGTCCTCAAATTCCCATTCTTTACAATTATCCATAATTTGTTTTGACCCTGCCAATGGGTCAGGGAGGCCACATCTTCCGACTTCCCCTATCCTCACAAGAGGAAGATAGAATCAGCATCAGTAGCTCAACACCTATTCCTGTGAAGCCATCCATGCTGTCTCCCTCCAGCCCTTGCACCAACCGTTCCTCCCTCAACACCCACCACTTCTCTGCTAGGTGTGATAATTCACTGCATTATACACAGAACTCACAGATTGTGGGGTTTATTGGGGGAAGCACCAGGCTACAATTCAAATTCAGGAACAATGCTCAGTCTCTCTCAGCCTGCCATCTCTCAGCCAGCAGTCTCTCTCAGCCACTCTCCCAGAAATGTGTGTCTCTTGGTGTCTCTTTCTCAGCAGTGCATGTCTCTCAGGAGCACTTTTCTCTCAGCCAGAAGTCAGAGAGACTCCTTTTGCCTCTAGGACAGCTCCCTTTGAGCCTGGCAGAGTGGCCAAATTCCTTTGTGCCACTCTCAACAGAAATACCCCAGGTGGATAACTTTAACAATCAAGAGCACCTTAGTTTCTCACAGCAAATTTCACCATGGAGTTTACAAAGACTTATGGCTAGAAAAGTCATACCAGGTAATTTACTACACCTCAGACCTATACAACCAAATACCTTTGTATACTCCATAAAAACACAGGTAAACATATTTCTGGTATTCTTTGTTTTCAGTCAAAATTCATCTCTCCTTGGTTTGAAATTCTGGAAGTTCCCTGTCAATACACTGTTATAATTTTTAAAATTATTTTCAACAAAATTTTACTTGCATATTATATTAATGATATTGTTTGATATTTCTCACATTCTTTTGGATTACTTTTCTTTGAAGGGGCACCACTATGGATGTTGTCCATATAGATGTTTCTTTGAAGGGGCACCAGTCAGTTGGCCAATTAGTTGTCTTCCTAATTTCATGGCATAAATGAGGGCACATTTCTAGCATTGCCATCTTTTTCGAAAAGATCTCACTGGATATTCTGTCAGTTTCTGGAGCCTTGTTTTTCCCCCAGTCCCTTCAGTGTATATTGGACATCCTTTAACACCATCTGTTCTTGACCATATGCTACCTTTTGAAATGGTTGAATGTTGACCAAATATTTTTGGGACAGTGACTGTGCATTCTTTCCATCTTCTTTTGATGGTTTCTTCATCACTCAGTATTTGGCCCACAGAATTCTTCACTATCCTTATTTGAGTTTTCCATTTTTTCTTTAGGTATCTTACCTTTAGGAATGTTGAACGTGCTCTTCTCTTTTGATTTCCTAACTCCTGATCTTTGCTCATTTATTTATAATACTTTATTTTAAAGTTGTCCTTTAAAATATTCTGTTTAGCTATTTTACTTCATCATTTCTTCCATTAGCTTTAGCTTTTCAAGAGCAAGTTTCATTGTCTCCTATGAGATCCATTTTGGTCTTCTCTTTCTTTCCTGTCTTTTCAATAATGCTTTATTTTATTTTATTTATTTATTTTTTCATGTACAATGTGCTTGATGTTATCCACACTGGTCTGGTATTTGATCAATGGTGTTCAATTCATTAAATCTATTATTCAGATGGTCTCTAACTTCAGGTGAGATATATTCAAGTTCATATTTTGGCTCTCATGGACTAGTTTCAATTTTCTCCAGCTTCAAGTAAAACTTGCAGATCAACAGTTGGTAGTCTTTTCCACAGTCAGCCCCAGGCCTTGTTTTGATTGATGATATTGAGCTTCCCTATTATCCCTTTCCATAAATATAGTTGATCTGAGTCTTACGTATTCTATCTAGCATGGTGCCAGAAAGAGTAACATGTATAGTCACTGCTTATATTGTTGAAAAAAGTATTTACAATAAGTCATTGGTCTTATAAAATACTATCATGTAAATTCTGGCACCATTTCTATCACCAAGGCCATATTTTCCAGTTATTGATGCTTCCTCATCTTTAGTTTTAGATGTTGGCACAGAAATTTGAATCATAATCATATGAACTGGTCTTCCTTGTAGGCTTATGAGTATTATCCTATCACTGACAGCATTGTACTTTAGGATAGATCTTTAAATGTTCTTTTCAAAGATGAATGCAGTATTATTCCACTTCAATTTGTCATTCCCAGCATAATAGACCATCAACTTGTCCAATTCCAAATGGCCAATATCAGTCAATTTCAACTTACTATTGCCTGTTCTTGTTGTTGTTATGTGCTGTTGAGTCAGACCCGACTCATAGCAACCCCTCCTTGGGTTTCTGAGGAAGTTGCCCCATCTTCCTTCCAAGGAGTGGCCTGGGATATTGATTTTTATGTGTTCCATTTCATTTTTGACAATCACCAATTTTCATAGAGTCATATTCCATACATTCTATGTTCCAATTATTCATGGATGTTTGCAGCTTCTTTTTTTTTTTTTTTTTTTTCCCTCGTTTTGAGTTGTGGCACATCAGCCAATAAAGGTTCTGAAAATTCCATGCCATCCACATCATTAAGGTCAACTTGAATTTGTTGAGGTAGCTATTCTCCATTCCTATTTTGAATGTCTTCCAACTTGAGGGGTTCATCTTTTGGCACTAAATCAGACAGTGTTTCACCATTATTTATAAGGTTTTTGGTGGTGATTTTTTTTTTTTCAGAAGTGGACCACAACATCTTTATCAAAGGAGGACCACTTACTTGTCTTAGTCTGGAAGCTCCACTGAAACCTGTCCAAACTGGGTGTCCCCTCTGGTATTTGAAATACATATGGCATAATTTTCAGAATCACAGAAATGTGCAAACCTCTGAAGTATGACAAACTGACAAGTGATGAGGGGTAACATTTACAATTAAAATAAACAAACAATCAAAACAATAAAAACCTCTCAGAAAGCTTGGAGTAAAAAGAAATGCCCTTGATGTCATAAACAACATCTACAACAAAAAACCCTGCAATTAAAATCACCGTAAATGAAGACCAATTGTATGCATAAGGACTTGTTTTTGTGGTTAGGTACCATTGAGTCATCTCTGACACATAGTGACCTCATGTACAGTAGAACAAACATTGCCCAGTCCTGTGCCAGCCCCACGATCCTTGCTACACCTAAGCCCATTATTGCAGCCACTGTGTCAATCCATCTTCTTGAAGGTCTTACCCTTTTTTGTTGTCCCTCCACTTTGACAAGCATGATATCCTCTCCAGGGAATGGTACCTTCTTACAACATGATCAATGAAGGTGAGATGCAGTTTGGCCATTCTCACTTACAAGGAGCATTCTAGAGCATACACTTCTTCCAGGACATATTTGTTAGATCTTTTAGCAATCCATGGTACTTTCACCATTCTTTGCCAACACCACAACTCAAAAGCATCGACTTCCTCAGTCTTCCTTCTCATTGTCCAGCTCTCACATGTATATGAGGCAATTGAAAATACCATGGCCTGTGTCAAGCATACCTCATTCTTCAAGGAAATATCTTTGCTCTTCAGCACCTGAAAGAGGTCTTTTGCAGCAGATTTGCCCAATGCAATACAATGTCTGATATCTTGACTGCTGCTTTCATAGTGTTGATTTTAGAACCAAGTAATGTAAAGTCTTTGACAACTTCAATCTTTACTCCATTTATCATGATGCTGCTTATGGGTCTTGTTGTGAGGATTTTTGTTTTCTTTATATTGCAGTGTAATCCATATTGCAGACTGTAGTCTTCAGTATTCATCAATAAATGTTTCATCAGTAAACTTTCAGCAAGCAAAGTTGTGTCATCTGCATAACATAGGTTGTTAATGAGTCTTCCTCCAATCCTGATGCCACATTCTTCTTCATATAGTCCAGTTTCTCTGATTATTTGTTCAGCATATAAATTGAATAAGTATGGTGAAAGGATACAACCCTGACACACTCCCTTCTAGATTTTAAACTATTCAGTATCCACTTGTTCTGTTCAAACAACAGCCTCCTGGTCTATGTACAAGTTCCTCATGAGCACAAGTCAGTGTTCTGGAATTCCAATTCTTCTCTATATTATCCATAATTTCTTATTATCTACACAATCAAATGCTTAGGCAAGTCTATCTACTCACATTAACACTATAAGAGAAAGGAAATACACGGTTGGGAGATTTGAATGGAAGAAGTAAAACTTCCTTTATTTACAGGGAATGTTATGGTGTACATAGAAAACACAAAGGAGTCTAATATAAGTATTGTACCTAAAAGAGAAATTAGCAAAGCTGTAAAATACAGCCTTAATATACAAAAATAAATGATAAATACAAAAATGAATTGTATTTCTAGGTCGTTATATAAAAATTAGGAGCTCTGATAGCACAATTGTTAAAATATTCAACTGTTAAATAAAAGGTCAGTGGTTCAAATCCACCAGTCACTCAGTGGGAGAAAGATGAGGCAGTCTACTTCTGTAATGATTTATAGTCTTGGAAACAACTTGGGCAGTTCTAATCTGTCCTACAGGGTTATTGTGAGTTGGAATAGACTTAATGGCAGTGGAGTATATAAATAAAATCAACTTTTGAGAAACAAAGTTTTACATATGTCTACCTTATTAAAAAAAAAATAAATAAACTAAGCTACATTAACACAGCCTATCATTTTATTTATTTAAATAAATGAAACCTTTTGAGACAAGTAGAATCTAGTACATTTATGCCTAATTGTAACAACAATCACTTACTTAAGATAACTAAAACACACTTCCAGTAAGATAGAGGAATAGGCAGACAGGCCACACAAACCCTCTTAAACAAAGAAAGGAGAAACCAATGACAGAGATACAGAAGATAATCCTGGAGCCCTGAGCTTTGAAAGCAACTCTACAGAAGTGGATTAGGCACCAACTAGTAGAAAAAGCTGAACAAAATCAGTCAGTACAGAGATGGTCAGAGCAGTGAACTATCAGCTACTCTGATGGGACCAACACCCTGAATATTTCTAAGTAGTGTTGGGACCTGAGACTTGACCTAAAGATCAGCCCTGGTCACCAAGGGCTGCAAGGTCTATTGCACTGATGGCCTATGACTAGAAAGGGAAACACAAGGAGAGAGAGACAAACTGAGCTGTGGACTTTCTAATATCCAGAGGATGCATACATTTTGATTGTTTATAAGTGGTGTCCATTTTGGATTTTTAAAGTGACAGCATTCTCATTCAGATTCAAGGGACCTAAGAATAGGTTCTTTTTGCCAAGGATGAGAGTGACATACAAGAGGCTGACAATGGAAAAGGAGGAAGGTGGTGAATGTATAAGTGCTGCCAACTACTGAATAGAGGAGCACAGCACAGTATCCTGCTTATGCAGATAACATACAAGCAAAACAAAGAAAATGACTTGTGGGCAGTCACTCCAACATAAACTCACCAATTAACTATAAACACAAACATGCCACAATGTCTCAGAGACAACAGAACATCACAATACACACAAAGATGAAAGACAAAACAGGAGAAACAAGAGAACAGGATACAGACCAAAAATACATTCCTAACGAAGATGCAGCACTGATACTTCTTGTTAAGGAATTCAACAGAATTATATTTAGGTATCTCCAATGAAATAAGAGACAGATCAAGGAAAAAACTTACAAAATTGAGGAAAACACAGAGAAAACCCTAGAACAATTTCAAAGGACAATACAGGAACAAAATGACAAAATAAATGAAAAATTAGAAATGATACAAAATCTACAGATAGAAACCCAGAAGATTAATACTAAATTTTCAGAAATAGATAAGACATTGAACAACCAGTGGAGTAGAACTGAATCAATGGAAGACAGAATTAGTGAGATTGAAGGCAAATACTTCAATACTTCTTTGGAAAGTGATCAAACAGAAAAAAGATCAAAACAAAATGAAGAAAGCTTAAGGCTCGTGTGGGATACCATCAAAAGAAATGATCTACATGTAATCAGAATTCTAGAACAGGAAGAGACAAATAAAACCACAGAAAAAAATTCTCAAAGATTTGTTGGAAGAGAATTTCCCTAGTTTGATGAAAGAAGAGAATATATCCATTCAAGATCTCCCACGAACCCAAACAAGACAGACCCCAAAAGAAAATCACCAAGACATATCATCATCAAACTCACCAAAACCAAAGTAAGAATCCTGAAAGCACCATGGGAAAAATGAAAAGTTACCTACAAGGGATAAGTGATGAGACTAAGCTCAGATTCCTTGGGAATCCATGCAGGTGAGAAGACATTGGGATAGTATACATAAAACCCTGAAAGAGAAAATTTCCAAGCAAGATTTATATAACCAAAAAAATTGTTCCTCAAATATGATGGTGAAATTAGGACATTTCCAGATAAGCAAAAATTAAGCAAATTTGTTAAAACCAGACCATCTTAACAAGAGATGCTAAAGGGAGTCCTTTGGACAGAGTCAAACCCGACTCATAGCGACCCCTCCTTGGGTTTCTGAAGCAGTATCACTATGGAAGGAGATTGCCCCACCTTTCTTCTGAGAGTGGCTGGTGGATTTGTACCACCAGCTTTCTTGTCAGAAGTCAAGTGCCTTAGGCATTATGCCACCAGAGCTCTTGTACACATATTTAGCAAATACTAAAACAGTAGCAATTGAAGGAAGTGACAGCATGATTCATAAACAAAATGAGCTCAGCACAGAAAACTATATGGAACAAAGAAATCAAGACCAAGAAAAAGCACATAACAAAATGTCAGCACCAAATTCATACTTGTCGATAATTACATATCTGGCAAGAGACTTATCTCTAAGATTGATAGAAAACTCTAATGCCTCAACAACAAAGGAATTAACAATCCAATTGGAAATGGGAAGAAGACATGAATAGACACTTCACCAAGGAGGATGTTCAGCTGGCTAGCAAATACATGAAGAGATATTCACAATCATTGGCCAATGAGAGATGCAAATCAAAACAACAATGAGGTACCATCTCACCCCAGCACTGATGACAAGGTTCAATGAGACAGAAAATAAATGCTGGTGGGGATGTGGAGAGATTGGGACTCTCATACACTGCTGGTGGGACTGTGAAGCAATACAACCACAGTGGAAAACAGTATGGCAATTCCTTAGAAAGCTGGAATTGGAGATACTATTTGACCCAACAATCCCATTATTAGGTACATATCCTAGAGAGGTAAGAGCCAGGACAGGAACAGATATATGCACACCCATGTTCATCACAGCACTATTTACAATAGCAAAAATGTGGAAACAACTTATGTTCCCATCAGTAGAAGAGTGGATGACAAAATATGGTTACATATACACAATGGAATGCTATGCAGCACTAAAGAATAATGTAGAGTCTGTAAAACACTGCATAACATGGATGAGCTTGGGGGACATTACGCTGAGTGAAATAAATCAATTACAGAAAGACAAATACAGTACTCATTGTTGTAGAGCGTCAAGGTTGATATATGGAGAGTAACTTTCTTTGTTGATAGCCAGGGGTTGAAGGGGAGGAGAGTGAGCACTGAAAAAAAAAAAAAAAAAAAAAATTGACTCATCTCACTTTAGTTTTGTGTATGTCACTGTACATAATTACATTTCAATAAAATGCATTAAAAAAAAAAAGATAACTGAAACACCACTAGGATGAGACCATTGTTTAAAGTTAGAAGTTGCTTTTGGATTCCTAATACTAAGTATAAACAAATAGTTTTCTGTTATCTTAAAATTATACATAAACCATGCTTAACACATTTCAAAATAGAGGACAATATACAAGAGAATTTTAGGAGCTCTGGTGGCATGGTGCCTAAGGCATTTGACTGCTAACCAGAAGTTGGCTGCTCAAATCCCCAGCTACTCTGCAGAAGGAAGACTGGGCAATTTACTTCTGTAAAGATTTACTTCTTCCGAAACCCAAAGGGGGTCTTTGTGAGTCAGAATTGACTTGATGGCGGTGAGTGTGGTCTTTTTTGGTTTTATAAAACAGAGTTTATGCTATCAAGATACAACTGTCATGAGCATCAGGGACATTAATAATGTGAAGTTTATAGTATTTTCTTTACATAATAATAAACCAGAAATTACCTTCATAATTAAATTTATTCTCTACAGTATAATTTTTTTCTAAGTAAAGACTATTGTAATGTTTATGTGGTCAAAGTTATTTAACTATTAAAGAAAAGTGGCTTTTTCTTACCCCTTTAGAATCAATTTTTCTACAAATTAATATTTTTAAAATGTTTTTATAACCCTTCTACCATGATTAATATTCTAAGAATATCAGTTGGAAAATAAAGAACAACAACATTATAAAATTAATTTGACTCTTTTATTTTTCTTCATGTTAATCAGAAATCATATGTTAAGAATTTAACAAATTTAACAAAGTATTTAACAAACTAATGTTGCAGAACAATTTGTGTATGGACAGTTGAATGGGATTCTAATTTACTGTGTAAATTTAACAAAGAATTTAACAAACCAATGTCACAGAAAAATTTGTGTATGGACAGTTGAATGGGATTCTAATTTACTGCATAAACTTTCACCTACTACACAGTAAAATATTTTTTAAAAAATAATTTAGCATGTTTCAATCATATTTACAATATCTTAGAAGTTGGGAGTCTTAATCTGTCTTCTTTAGAGAAGCAAAACTAATGCAGCATATATATATATATACTCACTCACTGCCATCAAGTTGGTTCTGACTCTTATTGACCCCTCCTTGGTTTTTCGAAGCGGTATCTCTATGGAAGTAGATTGCTCAGTCTTCCTTCTGAGGAGTGGCTGGTGGGTTTGAACTGTCAGCCCTCTGGTTAGCAGTCAAATACCTTAGGTACTACACCACCAGAGCTCCTGTGTGTGTGTGTGTGTGTGTATGTATATATGTATACAGATGTATATATAGTGAGAGAGAGAGAGAGAGAGAGATTTATCTCAATGAAATGGCTCGCTCAGTTGTAAAGGCTAGCAAGTCCAAACTCTGTAGGTCAGAGGACAGGTTGGAGGCTTCTCCTGACTAACTGCAGTGACTGACAAACCCACGATCATAACAGTATAGCAGACTGCTGGCTTTGAAAGCTGACAAATCCAAGGTTGACTGTAAAATGATAGGCGGTTGGCTTATTACCTACAAAGGCAACAATCCCAAGATTGACAGGCAATACTGAAGGCTCCTGGTTCAAGTACAAGAATTGGAGGTCAGATGTTGATGAGCCAGATGCAGGATTCAGACTGAGCAAAAACCCTACATTTCTCAAGACATCCATATATATTGGAAGCAGGCTCCAACCCTGAGGAAACTTATTTTCATCTGATTGATTGCTCATATGGAGCAATCATGGAGGTGAGTACATTATATCAGATCTCATGGTGGGAGGTGACCATATTGTAACTGTTAAACCAAGTGAATCATGGCCCAACTAAGTTAACAAACAACTTCACTATCACATAGAGACTCTGCTTTCAAAGACCCAGAGAAAAGATCTTATGCTATCCTACCTATTTCATTGTTTAATAATCTTTTCTGTCAATTCAGTGAACATACTTATGAGCTTCCTCTAACCAGATTGCTACAAAACTATTGAATTGAGTTCATAGTAATTTAAGTAAAGTAAAAAATGATTTAATTTTTTTTTTTTTTTTAATTTCTTAGGGCATGGAGTTTTAACTGAGATTAAAATCTTGTAGAACACTTACTTACACTGCAAAGAGGGAAGTCTCAGAGGATAGTTTCTCCCTTCCCTTTTTCCTTATTTTTTAAACCTTTTATTGTAATTTGGATGAAATTTACAGAGCAAATTCATTTCCCATACAGAAATTCATACACATTTTGTTTCATAATACAGATTGCAATTTCCATAATGTAATAGCTCTCTTTCCACTTTCTCCCTGGGGTTACTTTTTCACTGTGTCTTTCTTTCCTATGCATTCCTGCCCCCTGAGTTATGTCCTTGTGCAAATGCTGACCTTCTGATCTCCCATGATTGATTGTTCTAAGGAGTGTACCTACCTGGTGTCAATATTCACCTTAAATGACTGTCTATTGTTAGGCTAGAAGCCACAATGGTGAGTTCAATTCTAGGTCTGTAAGGTGACTAGATGTCACCTTATAAGAATGCTATAAGAATGCCCATATATGTATATATTGGAACTAACAGGGCAAAGTTATGATAACTTCTTAGTCAAAGCCTAACACTCTGAGGAAGTAAGTCACTGGGCCCACTGGTTCATGACCATGGTTATGGGGGCCTTCAAGCTCAACTAGCATAATATAGTAAATAAAACCATTGTTCTACATTCTACTTTGGTGAGTAGTGACTGGTGTCTCAAAACCTTCCAATGCAACAATTGTTATCTACTCATCTGGAGCAAGGAAGAATGAAGAAAACCCAGCACACATGGAAAAAATTAGTCCAAAATACTAGTGAGAACACAAAGGCATAGGTGCACTGGTAGCATAGTGTCTAAGGCACTTGACTGCTAACCAGAAGGCTGGTGGTTCAAACCTCAGAAGGAAGGTTGGACAATCTACTTCCATAGTGATACTGCCTCAGAAACCCAAGTAGGGGTCACTATGATTCAGGTCTGACTCGATGGTACATAACAACAACATACAAAGGCATATGTAGAAATACCATCTGCCAAACTTATATATGGTCATGGATATATTCCCCATGCCAATTGAAAGGGAATGCACAAAGATTGATACCCTTGGCATAAGTGAACTGAAATGGACTGGCACTGGCCATTGTCAATCGGATAACCATATAGTCTACTATGCCAAGAATGACAAATTGAAGAGACATGGTGCTGCATTCATCGTTAAAAGAATGAAGATCCATCCTGAAGTAAAATGTTGTCAGTAATAGGATTATATCCATACCCCTACAAGGAAGAATTGCTAAAACTATTTTTATTCAAACTTGCACACCAATACTGAAGCCAAAGATGAAGAAATTCATTATTTTTACCAATATCTGCAGTCTGAAATTGACCAAACACACAGGGAAAATACATATATTATTTCTGGGGATTTGAATGCAAAAGTTGGAAACAAAGAAGAATTATGGTTAGTGCAAAAATATAGCCTTGGTGATAGAAATTACACCAGAAATCACATGATAGAATTTTGCAATTACCAAACCAAACCACACTCACTGCCACTGAGTCGGATCCAACTCATAGTGATCCATCCTTCCTTGGGTTTCCAAGGCAGGATCACTATGGAAGTAGATTGTCCAACCTTCCTTCTGAGGAGTGGGTTTGAACTGCCAGGCTTTTGGTTAGCAGTCAAATGTCTCAGGCACTATGTCACCAGAGCTTCCAGAATTTTGCAATATCAATAACTTATTCATTGCAAATACCTTGTTTATGGTAGCTATACACATGGACCTCACCAAATGGAATACATAGGATTAAGATTAACTACATCTGTGGAAAGAGGCAATGGAGAACCTCAACATCTTCAGTCAAAACAAGACCAGGAGCTTACTGTGGAACAGACCATCAATTGCTCATATGCAAGTTCAAGTTGAAGCAAAAGAAAATTAAAATAAGTCCATGAAAGCCAAAATATGACCTTGGATCTATTCCACCAGAGGTTAGAGATCATCTGAAGAATTGAATTGACACATTGGAAACCAATGATCAAAGACCAGAAGAGTTGTGGAATGACATCAAAAACATCATACATAAAGAAAGCAGGAAAGGAGAAATAGGCAGACAAGCAACACAGACTTTCTTCAACAAAGAAAAGAAAAACCAATTCACAGGGATGCAGAAGATAATCCTGGAGCCCTGAGTTTTGAAAGGAACTCTACAGAAGTGTATTAGGTACCGATTAGTGGGTAAACCTGAACGAAAACAGTGAGTACAGAGAAAGTTAGAGCTGCAGACTGTCAGCTACTCTGACAACACCAACAGCCTGAATATTTCCAAGTGCTGTTGGGACCTGAGAATTGACCTAAAGATCAACCCTGGTCACCAAGGGCTTCAGGGATGACTATGCTGGTGACCTATGAAGAGGAAGGTAAACAGCAAGGAGGGAGACAACCTGAGCTGTTACTTTCCACTGTCCAGAGGGTACAGCCATTTTGATTGTTCATAAGTGGCAGCCATTTTGTATATTTAAAGTGACCAAGGGTGCAGCCATTTTGAATATTTACAAGTAGTAACCATTTTGGATTTTAAAGTCATAGCGTTCTTTTTCAGATTCCAGGGACCTAAGAATAGGGTTTGTTTGCCAAGGTCAGCATGGACATATGAGAGGTTGACAACAGGAAAAGAGACAGCTAGTGAGTGTATGAGTGCTGTCACCTAGTGAATAGAGGACCACAGTACCCTACTTGTATAGAAGACATACAAAGAAAATGAAAATCATGGGCAAGTCACTCCAACATGCAATCACCAATTAAATATAAACACAAAAAAAGTCATAATGCCTCAGAGACAACAGAGCATCACAGTCCACACAAAGAAGCAAGATAAAGTAGAAGAAACAAGAGACCAGGATACAGAGCCAAAACACATCCCTGAGGAAGACACAGCATTGGAACTCCCTGATAAGGAATTCAAAAGAATTATATTTAAGTATCTTCAACAAATTGAGAGACATATCAAGGAAAATTCAGAGAAAACTCTAGAGCACTTTCAAAAGACAATACAAGAACAAAATGACAAAATAAATGAATAATTAGAAATGTTACTAAATCTACACACAGAAATCCAGAAGATTGATACAAAATTTTCATAAATAGCAAAGATGTTAAATAGGCAAAGGAGTAGAATTGAATCAATGGAAGACAGAATTAGTGAGATTGAAGGCAAATACCTGAACACTGCTTTGCAAAGGGATAAATCAGAGAAAAAGATCAAAACAAAATGAAGAAATCCTAAGGTTCATGTGGGATAACATCCAAAGGAATAACTTACATGTAATAGGAATTTCAGAACAGGAAGAGAAAAATAGACCCACAGAGGAAATTGTAGAAGATTTGTTGGAAGAGAATTTTCTTGGTATGATGAAAGATGAGACTATATCCATTCAGGACATCCAACAAACCCCAAACAGGATAGACTCCAAAAGAAAATCACCCAGACATATCATCATCAAACTTACCAAAACCAAAGACAAAGAAAGAATGATGAGAGCAGCATGGGAAAAACAAAAAGTTACCTACAAAGGGCAGTCAATAAGATTAAGTTTGGATTTCTCAACAGAAATCATGCAGGTGAAAAGACAATGACATGTATATATAAAACACTGAAAGAGAAAATTTCCAACCAAGAATTATGTACCCAGCAAAATTGTCCCTCAAATATGATAGTGAAATTATGACATTTCCAGATAAGCAAAAATTAAGGGAATTTGTTAAAACCAGACCAACATTACAAGAGATGCTAAAGGGAGCCAGCAAAAAACAATTGACAATTAACACACATGATAAATAACCCAGAAACCAACCCAGCTATGGAAGTATCCAAAGTAAATAAGCCTATAAGATTGTAAACAAGGAACCAGAGACATCAATTGACTATTGAGGACAACTACAAATCAAAAAGAGGGAAAAAACTGTGTTATTACAGAACTTCTAGATGGCATGGAAGTTTAGACAACTACAAGATAGAACGGACTGTTCTAAACTTGAAAAGAAAACTATAAATCACAGGGTAACCTAAAAAAAAAAAAAAAAACCTTAAAAAAAAAAAAAAAAAAAGGACCAGCATACATATTCAGCAAATACTAAAACAATAGCAATGAAGGAAGTGATAACATGTTTCATAAACAAAATGAGCTCAGCATAGAAAATTATATGGAACAAAGAAATTGACACCGTAAAAAGCACTTAACAAAAATGATAGCAACAAATTCATATTTGTGGATAATTACATATCTGGCAAAGAGTGTATCTCTAAGATTTATAGCAGAAGAGTAGATGACCAATATATGTTCCAAACACATAATGGAATTCTATGCAGCAATAAAGAATAAAGTAGAGTCTGCAAAACATTGCATTATATGGATGAACTTAGAGGACATTATGCTGAGTGAAATAAGTCAATCATAGGACAAATATAGTATTAGTTTGTAGTTGTGGAGGGTCAAGTTAAGGTTTATATATGGAGAGAAACTTTCTTTGTTGGTTGCCAGGGGTGGGAGGGAGGGAAGGGAACACAGAAAAAAAAAAAAATGCATTGACCCATGTCACTATAGTTTTGTGCACTGCACTGTACATAAATTATATTTCAATGAAATTCATTTTAAAAGAAGAAAGAAAGAAAAAGCTTATTAAAATACAAGAGAACAAGAAAATACTAAAATCTATGTCAGAAGAGAGTCTGAAACTTGCACTTGAATGGAAGGTGGCTAAAGAAAATGGAAGAAATGATGAAATAAAAGAACTGAACAGAAGATTTCAAAAGGCAACTGAAGAAGTCAAAGTAAAGTATTATAATGAAAAGTGCAAAGACCTGAATTTAGACAACCAAAGGGGAAGAACATGCTCAGTATTTGTCAAACTGAAAGAACTGAAGAAAAAAATTCAAGACTTTAGTTGCAGTATTGAAGAATTCTATGGGAAAAATATTGAATTGTGCAGGAAACATCAAAAACAGATAGAAGGAATACACAGAGTCACTGACCTAACAAGAATTGTTGTTGTTCACCTATTTCATGCAGAAGTATATAATAATGAACCAATGGTATTGAGGGAAGAAGTCCAAGCTACACTGAAGAAACTGACAAAAAATAAGGCTTCAGATGCAACAGAATGTAGTAATTATCAAGAAAATATAATGCCATTAATATCAAAAGTAAGTAAAATAATGCTGAAGATAATTTAAAAATGATTGCAGCAGTTTATTGACAGAGAACTTCCAGAAATTCAAGCTGGATTCAGAAGAGGACATGGAACAAGGAATATCATTGCTGATATTATAATGATCTTGAGTCAAAGAAAAGAATACCACTGAGGATTACCTATGTTTATTAACTATGCAAAGGATTCGACTGGGTGGATTATATCAAATTTTTGATAATATCGCTAAGAATGGAAATTCCAGAACATTTATTATGCTCATGAGGAACTTGTACATAGACCATGAAGCTGTTTTTTGAACAGTACAAGTGGATACGGTATGGTTTAAAATTAGGCAGGATATGTGTCAGGGGTCTATCCTTTCACTATACTTGTTCAATCTGTATGATAAGCATATAATTCAAGAAGCTGGACTATAAGAAGGATGTCGCATCAGTATTGTAGGAAGACTCATCAACAACCTGTGATATTCAGATGACAGAACCTTGCCTGCTGAAAGTCAAGATGACTTGAAAAAGTTAATGATAACTATCAAAGACTACAGTCTTCACTATGGATTAAATCTCAGCATAAAGAAAACAAAAATCATCACCACTGGACCAATGAGCATTATCACCAATAAATGGAGAAAAGATTGGAGTTGTCAGGGATTGAATTTTACTTGAATCCACAATCAGCATCCATGGAAGCAAGAGTCAAGAAGTCAGATATTGTATTGCACTGGGCAAATCTTCTGAAAAAAACCTCTTTAAACTGTTGAGGAACAAACATGTCACATTGAAGACTAAGGTGCTTGTTCCTTGACCCAAGCCATTATATTTTCTATTGTCTCATTTTAATGTGAAAGCTGGGCAATGAATAAGGAAGACCAAAGAAGAGGTGTTGCTTTTGAATTGTGGTGTTGGTGAAGAATACTGAAATAACATGGACTGCCAAAAGAATGAATCTATCCTGGAAGAAATGCAGTCAGCATGCCCCTGCAAAAAAGAATGGCCAAACTTCTTCTCATCTACTTTGGTTATTTTTCTGAAGGGACCATTCCATAGAGAAGGGTATAATACTTGGTAAAGTAAAGTGTCAGCTAAAAAGGGGAAAACCCTTAATGAGATGCACTGACATGGTGGCTGCAATGATAAGCTTAAGTATAGCAAAGATCGTGAGTATGGCACACAACCAGATAGTATTTTGTTCTGTTGTATATAGGGTCACTATGAGTTGGAGCTGACTTAAGTGCACCTACCAACAACAGCCATAAGTTACTGGTATATCACATACCATCAGGGTCACCCACAGTGAACAGGTTTCAGTGGAGCTTCCATAATAAGACAGATTTTGAAGAAATATTTGGCCAGCTCCACTTCTGAAAGAATTGACCACCAAAAACTTTCTGAATAGCAGGGAAACATTATCTGATATAACACCAGAAGATGAGCCCTTCAGGTTGGCAGATACTCAAAATAATATTGGAGAAGAGGTGTCTCTTCAAAGTAGAGTCAGCATTCATTACATGGATGGGATAAATAAAGCTTTTTTTATCTTAAATTGCTGAGATGGCACAACTTAAAATGAGAAGAAACAGTTACAAACATCCATTAATGACCATAATATTAAAGTATGAAGTATGAATCTGGGAAAATTGGAAATTGTCAAAAATGAAATGGAATACATAAAGATAGATATCCTAAGCATCAGTGAGCTAAAATGGGTGGGTATTGGCCGTTTTGAATCTGAGAATTATGGTGTATTATACCAGAAATGACAAGCAGAAGAAAACTGACATATCATTTATCATCAACAAACACATTTCAGATCTGTCCTGAAGTACAAGGCAGACAGTGATAGAATGATATCCATATGGCCACAAGGAGTACAAGTTAATGCTACTATTATTCAAATTTGCACACCAAACACTTAAGCTGAAGATAAAGAAATTGAAAAGTTTTATGAACTTATGCTCTCTGAAATTGACAAAATAAGCCATCAAGACATATTGATAATTACTGGTAATTGGAACTCACAGTTGGAAGCAAGAAGCATCAGTAGGAGGAAAATTTAACATTGGTAATAGAATTGATGCTGGAGATTACATGATAGAATTTTGCAAGAACAATGACTTCTTTATAACAATTTTTTTTCAACAAGATAAACATAGAGTATGCACATGGACAAGGTGAGACACAACACAGGAATCAAGAATCAACACAGGAAAAACTGCAAAAAGAAGGGAGGAAAAACTGAATATTTTGAGTCAGAACAAGGCTGGGGACAAAGTGTTAAACAGACCATCAATTGGTTATGTGCAAGTAAAATTTGAAGTAAACAAAATTAAAACTAGTCCTTTGGCAAGAGCCAAAATATGATCTTCAGTATACCTCAACTGAATTTGAGATTATCTGAAGAACAGATCTGATGCACAGAAGAGCAGTGACCAAAGACCAGAGAAATTCTGGGATGACATCAAGGACTTCATACTTGGAGACAACAAACGGTCATTAAAAAGACATAAAATGAAGAGAAGACCACAATGCATGTCAGAAGAAACTCTGGAACTTTCTCTTTAATGGAGAGTAGCTAAAGCATATGGAAGAAATGATAAAATAAAAGAGCTGAACAGAGATTTCAGAGGAAATCTTTTGTTGAGAAGACAAAACAAAGTATTGTAACAAAATGTGCAAAGACCTGGAGTTAGAAAACCAAAATGGAAGAACACATCAGCAGTTCTCAAGTGGAGAGAACTGAAGAAAAACTTCAAGCCTCGAGTTGCAATATTTAAGGACTCTATGGGTAAAATAGGAACTCTGTTGGTGTAGTGCCTGACATTTGACTGCTAACCAGAAGGCTGACAGTTCAAGCCTACCAACCACTCCTCGGAAGGAAGATTGTAAAATCTACTTCCATATAGATGCTGCCTCAGAAACCCGAGAAGGGGTTGCTATGTGTCTGTCTGACTCCATGGCAGTGAGGTCCTTCTTTTTTTTTTTTTTTTTTTTTTTTGTGAATAAAATATTGAATGATCCTTGGAGCATCAAAAGAAAGTGGGCAGAATTACGGTACCAAAATAATTGGTTGATGCTTACATATTTCAGGAGGTGGAATATGATCAAGAACAAAATATTGAAGGAGAAAGGCAAACTAGAGACAGAGACAAAATGATATCCTGCTAACACACTCCACCCAAACCCTTTACAACAGTGACCAGAAAAACTGGATAAAACAAGTCAAAATAATGATCCTAGAATTCTAAGCATCAAATGAGAAGATAAAGAATTAGATTGAGAACTGATCGGAAAAGAAATTGCAGAGGGATAAGTGACTGGGGTGAGAGGCTGGAAACAGCCAAAGCAGGTACACTTTTTTGAATAGAGACTTCAGACTCTATTTCTACATACATAAATATTTGTATGTGTTATAAAAATGTCCATAAGCTCTTTAAAGCTAACAGGAGGAAAACATCTTAGCCATAAACAAGCACTTTGAGTGAGGAGTAAAAACCAAAAAGTCATTGCCATTGAGTCAATCCTGACTCATAGAGACCCTTCTTTGGGTTTCTGAGGTGGTATCGCTACAGAAATAGTTTGCCCAGTCTTCCTTCCGAGGAGTGGCTGGCAGGTTTGAACCACCAGCCTTCTGGGTCAAATACCTTAGGCACTATGCTACCAGAGATCCCTGGATAGAGTGGAAGGGGGAAAAAAAAAAAAGACCAGGTTTACTGGTTGGATAGAGGAGACTGATGGGACCCTTGAGACCATGGCCCTGAAGTACCTTTTGGGCCTGGATGAACAAAAAATAGACATACCTATGATTCAAACATAGGTGCTGGGCATGCAAGGAAGGCAGGTGTTTGGAGTGCCTAGGGCAGGCTGAATATGTTTGAAGCATCTGGGGGAGGCTGGGAAGTGAGGGGAACAGTTTGAAACAGCTAAGAGAGACAAACATATCTGTCAGTTTGGCCTAGTGTGGTGGCTTGAGTGTTGCTATGAGGCTGGAAGCAATGCCACTGGTATTTCAAATGCTAGCAGAGTTACCCATGGTTGACAGGTTTCATTGGACCTTCTGGACTAAGACAGACTTGGAAGAAGGAAGAGGCCATCCACTTTTCAAAGATTTGGACAGTGAAAACCTGGACAGTGAAACACAGTCTGATAAATTACTGGAAAACTTTAAGAATAGCCTTGCTGTCTATATATAGCCAACATTGTCTGATATAGTGCTGGAAGATAAGCCCCTCAGGGTGGAAGACACTCAAAATATGACTTGGGAAGAGCTGCCTCCCCAAAGTAGAACTGACCTTCATTATATGGATAGAGGAAAGCTTTTGAGACCTCCATTTGCTGATGTGGCACATCTCAAGATGAGAAGAACATCCATTAATAATCAGAACAAAGAATGTACAAAGTATGGATATAGGAAAATTGGAACTTGTCAAAAATGAAATGGAATGCATAAAAATAGATAACCTAGGTGTTAGTGAACTGAAATGTTCTGGTTTTGGGCATTTTGAATCAGAAAATCATATGATCTATTATGCTGAGAATGACAAATTAAAAAGGAATGGCATGGCATTCATCATCACAAAGAATGCATCAAGATCTATATTGGAGTACAATGTGTTCAGTGATGGAATAATATCCATATGTCTACAAGGAAGATCAGTTAAATGTAATATTAAAATTTACACCCAACCACCACAGCAAAAGACAAGGAAATTGAAAATTTATACTCAAAGCTGCAGTCTGAAATTGACCAAACATGCAATCCAGATGTGCTAATTATCACTGGTGATTGGAATACAAAAGTTGGAAACAAAGAAGAATCACCAGTAGCTGGAAAATATGGTCTTGGTGATAAAAATAACACTGGATCACATGATAGAATTTTGCAAGACCAATGACTTATTCATTGCAAAGACCTTTTTTTTTTTATTATTAAAAACAGAAATGATGGTCATACACATGGTCTTCAAGAGATGGAATACACAGGAATCAGATCTACTACATCTGTGGCAAGAGACAATGGAGAAGCTCAATATCTTCAGCCAAAACAAGGCCAGAAGTTGACTGGGGAACAGACCATCAACTGTTCATATCCAAGTTCAAGTTGAAGCTGAACACAATTAAAAGAAGTCCACAAGAGCCAGAATATGACCTTGATTATATTTCTCCTGAATTTAGAGGCCATTTAAAGAATAGACTTGTTGCATTGAACACCAGTGACTGAAAGCCAGAGGAATTGTGGGATCACATCAAAAACATCATCCATGAAGAAAGCAAAAGGTCATTAAAAAGACAGAAGAGGAAGAAAAGACCAAAGTGATGTCAGAAGAGACTCTGAAACTTATCCTTGAAAGGAGAGTTGCTAAAGCAAATGGAGGAAATGACAAGATAAAAGAGCTGAAGGGAAGATTTCAAAGAAGAGCTTGAGCAGACAAAGTCAATTATGATGATGAAATGTGAAAAGACTTGGAGTTAGAAAAACAAATGGGAAGAACACACTCAGCATTTCTCAAGCAGAAGGAACTGAGGAAAAATCTTAAGGTTCAAGTTCAATATTAAAAGATTCTATGGGCAGTATAAGGAATGATCCAAGAGACATCAAAAGGAGATGAGAGGAATACACAGAGTCACTATGCTGTTGTTGATGTGTTGCCGTCGAGTCGGCCCCGACTCATAGCAACCCCTCCTTGGGTTTCCGAGGCAGTATCACTACAAAAGTAGGATTGCCCAACCTTCCTTCCGAGGAGTGGCTGGTGGGTTTGAACCGCCAGCCTTCTGGTGAGCAGTCAAGTGCCTTAGGCACTATCATCAGAGTCACTATACCAAAAAGAATTGGTCGATGTTCATCCATTTCAGGAGGTGGCATATGATCAAGAACCAAAGGGATTGGAGGAAGAAGTCCTCCATGAAGCTGCATGAAGGAATTGATGAAAAACAAGACTCAAGGAATTGACGGAAGACCCATTGAAATGTTTCAACAAATAGATGCTGTGTTGAAGGCGCTCACTCGGCTATGTCAACAGATTTGGAAGACAGCTACCTGACCAACTAACTGGAAGAGATCCATATTTTACTCATTCCAAAAAAAGGTGGTCCCACAGAATGTGGTAATTATCAAGCAATATCAGGAATATCACACACAAATAAAATCTTGCTGAAGATAATTCAAAAACAGTTGCAGTAGCATATTGACAGAGAACTTCCAGATATGCAAGCTGGATTCAGAAGAGGACGTGGAATGAGGGATATCATTGCTGATGTCAGATGGATCTTGGCTCAAAGCAAAGAATAGCAGAAGAATGTTTATTTGTGTTTTATTGACTATGCAAAAGCATTCAATTGTATGAATCATAACAAATTATGGATAACACTGAGAACAATGGAAATTCCAAAATACTTTGATGGTACTCATGAGGAACCTGTACCTAGATCAGGAGGCTATTGTTGCAACAGAAAAAGGGGATAAAGCATGGTTTTAAATCAAGAAGGGAGTGTGTCAAAGTTGTATCCTTCTGCCATACTTATTCAATCTGTATGCTGAGTAAATAATCTGAGAAGCTGGAATATATGAAGAAGAATGTGGCATCAGGATTGGAGAAAGACTCATTAACAACCTGTGATACGCAGATGACACAACTTTGCTTGCTGAAAGTGAGGATGATTTGAAGCTCTTACTGATGAAGATTAAAGACTACAATCTGTCCTATGGATTACAATTAATATAAAGAAAACAAATATCCTCACAAGTGATCCAATAAATAGCTTCATGATGAATGGGAAAAAGATTGAGGTTGTCAAAGAACTTCATATTACTTGGTTGTACAATCAACTCCAGTGGACGCAACAGTCAAAACATCAGACTATGCATTGCATTGGGCAAATCTGCCACAAAAGACCTCTTCCAAGTGCTGAAGAGCAAAGATATCTCCTTGAAGTCTAAGGAGCATCTGACCCAAGCAATGGTGTTTTCAATTACCTCATATACATGTAAGAGCTGGACAATTAAGGAAAACTGAAGTTGATGCTTTTGAGTTATGGTGTTTGAGAAGAATGATGAGAGTACCCTTGACTGCTAAAAGAACTAACAAATCTGTCCTGGAAGAAGTAGAGCCAGAATTCTCCTTGGAAGCAAGAAAAGCCAAACTAACAATCTACTCTGACCATGTTGTCAGAAGGGACTTTTTTCTGGAGAAGGATATCATGCTTGATAAAGTGTGTATGTGTGTGTGTGAGGAGTCAACAAAAAAGGGGAAAGCCCTCAATGAGATGAATTGACATAGTGGCTACAATGATGGGCTCAGGTATGGCAGGGATTGTGAAGCTGGTACAGGACCAGGCAGTGTTTCGTTCTGTTAGACATAAGATTGCTATGAGTTGGAGACAACGCAACAACACTTAACAACAGCAATGGTATGAACAACTACACTAGGGAGACAGGGAGATACACTGCTTAGAACAGGCAACTGTGGGAGATCTGAAGTGCAGCATTTGAATAGAGAGACAGATACAGAAGCAGGAATGTAAAGGAAAGAAGGGCACTGGGAAATGCTAATGACAGAGAAGTGTGATGAGAGTTGTTACACTGTCGTGAATGTAATCAGTGTCTCAAAACAAAATATGTATTTACTGTTGAATGTAAAACTAATCTGCTTTGTAACACTTCACACAAATTACAATAAACAGGTTTTTCAAAAGAAAAGACAAATATGTGTTATGATAGTTGATCAATATAGAAGTGATCGACTTCTGACATAGGTTATATTAATTAGAAGCTAAACTATGAAAGCAATGATAATCAATAGAATATACTAAAAATTATGAAGTGTGACTTGGGAGGCTAGTTCTTTTTTTTTTTTTTTTTTTCCTGTCACTGTTTTTGTGCATAATTTTTAGATATTTTCTTTGTGGTTACCATGAATATTACATTTAACATTTTGTATTTTTCACAACCTGGATTAAATTGATGCCAACTTAACTTCACTAGCATACAAAAATTCTGTACTTATACTATTCTCCCCATTTATGGTATTGTTACCACCAATTATATATATGATTATACAACATGTGCC
>NW_006922203.1:828631-835865 GCF_000298275.1 Orycteropus afer afer
CAGTCCTTCTATCTAGTCCGCCATCTTCCCCTCCTGGGAGGCTAGTTCTTAAAATATATTTAACTTCATCGTGCATGATCTTGTAGCACTAGGTCTAGGGCTAATTAACAGCTACTCAAGTAGCTTTAGAGAGAGGTTCATGTAGCCAGAATTTGAGATCTCCTGCCAGAGGCTGGTACTAGTAGGCATGTGAGTGAGCCACCTTGAAATCTAATCCTTGAGACTTAGTAAAGTCTTAAAATCACTCTGTCTCTGACTAGTATGTTGACTACAACCTCATGAAGAACCTTGAACAAGAACCATTCAGCTAAGTCATTCCTAAACCAGTAATGCACAGATTTTGTATATGATAATAAATACTTAATTTATTTTTAGATACTTTTTTATAATAATTTATTATACAACAATTTGTAATTGAAATACTAAGTAAGTCATTATTTATTTCAGGCTTCCTTTTTTTCTCCTCAGTTTCTCTACAGATGTGTTTTGGAGATGCATGGTGGTGGAGCATATGTGACCTTGTAGCTGAAGAATAGGTGAGTGAGAAGGTTGGGAGAAGATGAAATTTTCAAACTTTGAGAAATCCAAAAATTTGAGAATCTCTATAGTCTCTTCTCTAGAGCAGCTTATTTAGTCTCATCCTTGACCACTTGCTAGGGAAGAAGGTTATAAAATAGGCAATCTGTAATTCATTTTTCTCTTGATTACCAAAAAGACCAGCTTATTGAAAAAAGACTGGTGACTTGGTCTGATATCATTTCTATTATTTTTGTAAATATCTGACAGACAGCCCTCTAATAAATAGTTACATGACATTTGAGAATAGGAGAATTCTTATTTACAAAGTGGTTTGAAAAGAATGTTGCTGCATTTAGGGTTTCTCATTATTAAAAACAAAAAATTAGAATCTATGGATTTATGAGACATATCTCCCTGGAAAATGTCATGAATCTTCTGTAATGATCTGAGAAAATAAATGAACATTTCATAAGTTAAGTGCTCTCCACTCTGTGAGGTGACATGAAGATCTCATTAGAGATACCACCTATTAATCTGGGGCAAAAAATTGTCTGATATGATAAGGACACACCTGGGAACCATGCAGAGTGATGTAAACATCTTCCACTTTGTTTGTGACATTTGGTTTTGTTTTCAGAAGTATTAGTAATATTAATACTGGATAAGATTTCAGATTTTACATAAAAAAGACCAGGTTTATTGGATTGATAGAAAAACAAAAAAACAAAACAACAACAACAAAAAAAACCTGACTGTCATTGAGTTGATTCCAACTCATAGTTACCCCCACTGGGTTTCTGAGGTGGTAAATATTTACAGAAGTAGATTGCCCAATCTTCCTTCCATGAAGCTGCTAGTGAATTTGAATCACCAACCTTCTGGTTAGTAGTCAAATGCCTTAGACACTATGACACCAGAGCTCATTTGGTTTGACAGAGACTAGTGAAACCCATGAGACTATGGACCCTAGTCACCCTTTTGGCCTGGAATTGAACTCACTCCCCTGGCTTCCAGCCAAATAACAGGAATATACAGTGAACATTTGCACCAGGTAGGTACACTCTTTAAAAGAATCAATCATGGGAGATCAGAAGGTCAGTATTTACACAGCGAGATAGCTCAGAGGTATAGGAATGCATAGGAAAGAAGGACACAGGAAAAAAAATAAGCAGAAGAGAAGGGAAAAGCGCTGTTACATTACTGGGATTGCAAATAATGTCATGAAACAAAATGAGTATGAATTGCTATATGGAAAATGAATTTGTTCTGTAAACTTTCACCCAAATCACAATGCAAATATATATATATATATATACTATTTATGCGAGAGTGATTTGGCAATTTAGAACTTGACACATTCTCAATCTGAACCATTATACTATTGTCAATTTATCCTTTAGATATGAATACTAAACTTACATGGTCAGTATGGAATGATATGGTCATGATAGAATGCTATCATCCCCAAAACACAAATATTACAAGATTCTAGTTTGTGAGGTAGAACTTAAGAATCAGAAAGCAAACATTTTGGATTCTATGTGATGTATCCATGATCTTTCTCTGAAATACCTCTACATCTTTTTGTTTGATATTGTAGCTTCTCCTTAACTGAGAAATTTCACAACATTCCTCATCACAATAACTACAATACTTGAAAATGCTTGCCTAATTTTGAATACTTTGTTTCTTCTTCTTATAATCTGGAAGATTCAGTATTTTGGATTTTTGGTCCAGAATGTGAAAGCTTAGTAATCATCTCAACCATCTTCACAAGAAAAAGGCTGAAAATTCTGAAAATCAGCAACTGTTCTTAGATACATTAGAAAATTAAGGACACATAGCAAACTTCTGTCTACTCCAAACTAGAGAGGCAGGCAGGTCAATGCAGAGTATCACTTCTTAGTGTGAGAGGAACCTGCTGCCACTGCTGCTGCAGGACCAATCAATGGGTGGTGATAGTTAAAGAGTAATTGATTTATTGGTTGGAAAATAACTTGAGAGATAAAAATTTTTAGAGTTCCAGTCCCAAGGAATCCCATGTGATGCACTCATAAGCTTTACCTGTGGGTGCTCCATTATATTTTCACTGAAAAAGAGCAAAATAATAATAATAATAATAATAATAATAATAATAATAATAATGCTCTTCTGCTTCCAGCAGGAGGAGAGGAAAAGTACTGAAATAGTGCTCTGTTCTCTTAAACAACAATAGCTTATCTTCAAGACAAAATACAGAGCCTAACCAATTTGAGTTTTATCGGAACTTAACTGACCATGAGGTAGGAAATACCGAGTTGAAGCCCACCCCCCTCATACTGAATGTGTCAAAGAGAACTACCAAACTCTAGCACTCTTCAGTTTTGGATCGGTGGCGGACGGGGGCGAAATACACCATCCCCTCTAGTATTGAACATGAGGAAAAATGCATACCTATCTGCAGCCTTCTCTTAGCTTTTCTGTTTTACCTAAGAGGTTAAAAAAGCTAAAAAGAAATTGTGAAGAGCAGAACCCATGAGCACAAACTCACTAAAATACAGAGATCCTATTATAGGAGGAGGGAGCTCTGGTGGCATAGTGCTTAAGGCATTTAACTGCTAATCAGAAGGTTGGTGATCCAAACCCACCAGCCACTCCACAGAACAAAAACTGAGCTATCTACTTCCAGAAAGATTTACTTCCTCGGAAACCCTAAGGGGGAGTTTCTTTTCTTTTTTTCGTTATCGTGAGACAATAGAATGTTCTCCCTTCTCCCACACTTTAGCACTTCATCAACATCAACAGAGCTTTAGAGTGGATTCTAACTGAAAGAACATCAGTTTCTCTTACCCAATACAACATATCTAGCTTCCAATCAAACTCTGCAAAAACCAAACCACCAAACTCACTTCCACTGAGTAGATTCCGACTCACAGGGACCCCCCTTTAGGTTTCCGAAGCAGTAAATCTTTCTAGAAGTAGACTGTCCAGTCTTCTTTCCACAGAGTGGCTTGTGGGTTTGAACCACTAATCTTCTGGTTAGCAGTCAAATGCCTTAGGCACTATGCCATACAAGGCAAATAATAATAATAATAAAATCAGAACCACATAATATGAAAGACACAGCAAACATCAAAATTAGATAAGCATCATGTAAGCAGAGATTATGGAATTATCATAGTGGGAACTCAAAATAACTGTAATTGTTATGCTAAAATCTGTAACTGAAAGTGGACAACATGCCAAAACATATGGGTAATTTAAGTAGAGAGACTGAAACTATAAAAACTACTCAAAAAGAAATGTTAGCGAAAAAAAAAAAAAAAAGGAACTGAAATGTCTTTGAGGGGCTAATCAGTAGATTGCATTTGATTCAGGGAAAGATCAGTGAGGCTAAATACATGTAAACAGAAATTGCCCAAACTAAAAAGCAATATAGACTGAAAAAAAAAAAAAAAAGAGGAAGAGAATATCAGAATATCTAGCAACCATGGGAGAATTACAAAAGAAGAAACAAGCATATAACGGGAATACCAGAAGAAAGAGAAAAGGAAATGGAAGAAATATTTAAAGCAAAAATGAATGAAGATTTTTCAAAAATATTTACAGACACCAAATCACAGATATGGAAAGCTCAGAGAACATCAAGCATGAACAAAGAGAAAAAGAAAAAAAAAATGCATCTCAATATATCATATTCAAACTGCAATACATCAAGTACAAAATCTTGAAAAAAAGTTAGAGGAAGGAGGAGAGATTCTACTTTACCTATAATTGAACAAAGGTAAGAATACATCAGGATTATTTTCAGAGATCACATCATTAAGAATAAAGTAGAAAGAAATCTTCAAAATGTTGAAAAAGAAAAGAAAATAAAAAAAGCTAGAAATTTGTACTTTGTAAAATTATCCTAGAAAAATGGAGAAGAAATAAAGACTTTTCCAGACAAAGAGAATTTGAGGCAATCTGTTGCCACTAGACTGGAATCGTACAAAATATCCAATTAAAATGAAATAAGAGGAAAAATAAGAGGAAGACAAAAACAAAAAAATGAGCAAACACACTAAAAGAAACAAAGAGCAAGGATAAAGAATACAAAACAGCTTCAAATACAGGAGATGTCAATTCAACTATCAATCAATTTAAATGTGAAGGGTCTGATTACACTAATAAAAAGACTATCAGAGTAGATAAAAGTGAGATCTAAATACTATATGCTGTCTGAAAGGAACACATTTTAAATATAGAGATACAGGCAGATTAAAAGTAAGTCGATAGAGAAAGATAAGCCATGCTACTTTTAATCAAAATAAAGCTTGGGTAGCTATTTTGTACTCAGACAAAGCAGACTTTTGAACTAGGACAGTTATTGCTATTATAGAGAGGCATTATGCAATGGAAAAACAATCAGTTCTCTAATAATACATAATAATCCTGAATGTGCATACACCTAGCAACAAATTCAAAATATATGAAACAAAGATTGATAGAACTGCAAGAAGAAATAGATAAATTCACTATTAGAGTTGGAGATTTCAACATCATTCCATCAGTATTTGACAGATCCAGAAGGTAGAATATCACTAAAAATATAGTTGAAGTTACCAGAAACACCAATTATCTAGATCCAATTGGCACATACAGACAACTTCATCCAATAATAGCAGAATACACTTACATGCCAAGCTCACATGGAATATTCACCAAAAAAAGGCCATATCTTTGGCCATGAAACATACCTCAATATATTTAAATAAACAAATCATACAAAGTATGCTCACAGACCACTATGGGATGGATTAGACTAGAAGTCAGTAGCAGAAGGTAGCTAGAAAATCTCCAAATATTTGGAGATTAAGCAACACACTTCTAACACCACATTGAAAAATAAGTCTCAAAAGATACTAAAAATATTTTGAACATAATGAAACTATGAATACAATTTATCTAAATCTGTGAGATGCAGCAAAACGGCTTAGAGGGAAATACACAATACTAAATGTATAGGAGCTCTGGTAGCATAGTGGCTAAAAGCACTTGACTGCTAACCAGAAGGCTGGCAGTTCAAACCCACCAGCCACTCCTCGGAAGGAAGGTTGGGCAGTCCTACTTCCGTAGTGATACTGCCTCGGAAACCCAAGGAGGGGTCGCTATGAGTCGGGGCCGACTTGACGGCACATAACAACAACAACAACAACAAAAGTATATATTAGAAAAAAAGATTTAAAATCAATAGATTATACTTACACATTATGAAAATTGAAAAAGAAGAAAAAGTTAAATTCATTGTAAGAAGAAGAAAGAATAAAAATTATAGGAAAATCAATAAAATTGAAACAGTAAATTTATAGAGAAAATCACTGAAACAAAAATTGTAGTCAGATTACCTAGAAAAAATGAGAGAAGACACAAATTACTAACATGAAATTGTATATTGTGTAGACAAGTCTCTTATGAGATACGATTTACAATGTTTTATTCCTTTCTGTAAGTTGTCTTTTCACTTTTTTTTGTATCTCTCAAAATTTTTCATTTTGAGGAAATTCAAATTATCTTTTTTTATGTCCATTCTTGTACTCTTGGTGTCATGACTAAGGAAGATTTACCCCTACATTTACTTATATGAGTTTCATAGTTTAGCTCTAAGAAATTGAACTATGATCTCTTTTGGGTTAACTATTGCATGTGGTACAAAGTAGCAGTCAACCTGTATTCTTTCACATGTGAAAATTCAATTGGCCCAGAAAAATCTGTTGAAAAGACTATTATTTCTGCATTGACTTCTCTTGACTTCCTTGACAAATTCAGTTGACCACATACATGAGGATTTATTTATTGCTTGATTGTCCTGAGCAGAACTCCAGCATATGTCACATAGAAGTGTTAACAGCAGGCACCTTAGTGTTCTTGATTCTAGGGAGAAAATCTTGCATCTTTCACCATTAAATAAAATGTTAGCAGTGCTTTTTTTTTTTTTTTTCTCTTAGCTATCTTTTATTAAGTTGAAAACCTTCCATTTTATTGTTAGTTGAGTATTTTTTTATCATGAAAGTGTATTAGATTATGTCACACACTTTTTCTGCTTATTTTGAATGGCCTTGTGGTTTTGTATTGTATTCTATAAAAAAACTCAGTTTCAGTAACAGCTATGTGGATATTTCTAAAGATTCCTTCAATTTATGTTCTCAATATGATGAATGAAATATAGACCCTGGCATCTGAATTATATTCCTTACCTCTGCCTTCATTCCTCCATCTGTGCAATATCTCAGAGCACAAAGGGATGATTCATTTTTATTTGTTTGTATTTCCTCTTCTTGACTATAAAGTACTGTCCAGAATCATATTTTCCTCCTTCCTGTCTTAACTTCAAAACTGAATAGGGTGCAGGGGATAAACTTCAGGCATTTGCACATAATTTAAAATTATCTGGAAATATTTCCAAATGATTATAAACATTTTCATTCCAAGCATTACAGAAAACCAGTACAATCATGTCATCCCTTAGTTGATGTTGTTGTTGTTAAATGCTGTCGAGTCGTTTCTGACTCATAGTGACCCCATGCACAGCAGAACGAAACACTGCCCGAGCCCACGCCAGCCCCACAATCCCTGCTATACTTGAGCCCATCATTGCAGCCACGATGTCAATCCATCTCGTTGAAGGTCTCCCCCTCTTTCATTGACCCTCCACTCTACCAAGCATGACATCCTTCTCCAGGGAATGGTCCCTTCT
>NW_006922203.1:839099-840946 GCF_000298275.1 Orycteropus afer afer
CACTATCTCCTGGGATGTGGAAACAGCTTTGTTACTCAGTATCTGTAGCTTTAATGGTTTTTTTTTTTTTTTTTTGGTTTGGTTTTTTTTTTTTTTTTGGTTTTGGTTATAAAGGCTTGCATGGATATTTAATAAAAACATGTAAGAATAACCTCAAATGTAAGAATCAGCACATAGCCAATTCCTATGAGACAGAGGTCAAATATATCACAGATTTCCCCATTCTCCAACCTGTTACCACTCAGTCACTGACTACCACCACTCCACCCTCCCCTATTCGTGACAACTCACTGCAACATCTCTCAGAATTCACAAACCATACTTATTGTTCAGTGGTTTTTTAAGAAAACTGTCAATTGCTTAATATGATCCTTCTAGCCATAGTCTTCCATTAGGTGTTGGAAGTCTCTGTTTTTTTAGGGTGGGGTCTATCTTTAGTCCTGCCTTGCTATAGTGTGTGACTCAAATCATCACCCTTATTCCTTGAGGGTATATATGCAAATGTTTCGGGAAAGTTTGTTTTCTTGCTTTAGATCCTGTGTTTGGTTCACCATCATCTCACTCCTGGGCTTGAGACAGCAGCCAGTCATTTGACCCACCTATTTGGGTTTGCCAACCCCTGTAACTACATAAGTTAGCAGAATACTCCAGACATACCCATGGACATGGGACTTGCCAGCCTCCAAGACTATACCACCATGTGAGCCGTTTCTTTGGCAGTTTGTGAGTTCTGTGAGACGTTACAGTGAAACATGGTACCATCAAACAGGAAGGAGAATGCTGAATGGAGGAGAAGGACTTAATGTTAGAACTGATAGAGTGGTACAGCAGTCTTGGAAAATTGGATATCTGGGACATCTTTTTCCTCTGCCTCATAGGGACCAGCCTTGTGCTGATTCTTCTAAAAGAAATTATTCGAGCAAACAGGGTACAACTTGGGGTCAGGATCAGGAAGCACTCAGGCAAAGTCTCCCTTCTTCTTCAGTGTAAGACAGTACTCTTAGACCCTCTTAGTTTATGGGCCTTCTCCCAGAACTTTCAAGATAGGCCTCTTCTTGACCCCCTGAACACAGGACTTCTATCAGTGCCCTCAGAGTGTGTTTCTCACAGACTGCATAAGGATAGGCTCCTCTTGGCTCTTCTCCGGTCACCACCAACTCTGCTGTTGTACCCCTTCCTGGTCTGTCAGTGCTGGCTCTGCTGCTAGACCCTCTGTGGCCCTCTCTCTGTCTTTATTGCTAAAACTCTTCATGTGTGTTAAAATTCTTTTAAGAAGTTCCTTGCCTCTTCTCTCTCTCTGCTTCTTCTCTCATCTTTCTTCTTTCTGCTTCTTCCTGCTGATTCTCTTTCTGCTACTTTTGTTTTAAAAACCTCTGTGAGGCTGGCTGTATGCATACATATACATTCATACATACATATATACACACTCAAAAATTCTTTTTTCTCTTTCAAGACTTGGCTCCTCCTAGTGGAGTCAAAAAATTACTAACCCCATCTTGGTAGACCACAGAAACTTCCTTTGCATAGTAGACCATACTTATCTCATTTGCATAGTCCATAGTAACTTTATTTTTGTGAGTATATTGACCAAACCCTGAAAGATGTGTAGCTATCACAGGCAGGCTGCAACCAAAGGTCTAGACAAAAATTCAAGCTGTTAACCACTTGCTCAGGAAATCTCAATCAACCTGGACAAAAAACCTGAGTTCATCATGGTGTAAGATCAGAATCTCTCAAGTTGTTTTTCCAAAGGACCAAGAAAGAAGGCCACATAAAGGAACTCATTTAACCACAATACATACATGATCTTGAGTCATACCCAGTAAATACATGAAATATATCAATGT
>NW_006922203.1:842021-843661 GCF_000298275.1 Orycteropus afer afer
TTCTTCCTAATGTTATCTGTATTTTGGTATGATCCACACAGTCAAATGCCTTTGCATAGTAAATAAAACACGGGTAAATATCTTTCCGGTATTCTTTGCTTTCAGCCAAGATCAATCTGACATCAGAATGATATCCTTCATTATACATCCTCTTCCGAATCCAACTCAGATTTCTGGAAATTTCTTGTCAGTAGCGTAATGTCTAAGGCACTTGACAGCTAACCAGAAGACTGGGGGTTCAAACCCACCAGCCACTGCTTGGAAGAAGGGTTGGGCAATCTGTTTCAGTAATGATACCACCTTGTAAACTCAAGGATGGTTGCTATGAGTCAGGTCTGACTCAATGGCACATAACAACAACAACATACTGTTACTGTTTTTGAACTATCATCAGTAAAATTATACTTGCACGTGATATGAATATTGTTCGATAGTTTCCATATTCTACTGGATCACCTTTCTTTGGAATAAGCCAAGTAGATGTCTTCTAAATTTCTGGGTATGAACAAATGAGAACCTCTAGGGCTGCATCTGTTTGTTGAAACATCTCAATGGGTGTTTGTCTATTCCCAGAGACCTAGTGTTTGCCCATTCCTTCAGTAAAGCTTGATTTTTTTCCTTCAATACCACTGGTTCTTGATCATATCCTACCTCCTCAAATGTTTGAACATCAACCCATTCTTTTTGGCTCAGTGGCTGTGTGTATTCCTTCCATATTCTTTTCATGTTTCCTGCATCATGCAATATTTTATCCTTAGAATCTTTCAATATTGCAAGTTGAGACTTGAATTTTTTTTCATTTCTTTGAGTTTATGAAATGCTAAGCATGGTCTTCCCTTTGATTTTTTAACTCCAGATCTTTGTACACTTCATTTTAATACTTTACTTTGTCTTTTTGAGCTCCCCTTTGAAATATTCTGTTTAGCTTTTTTATTTCATCATTTCTTCCATTCATTTTATCTACTCTCCACTCAAGTTTAAGAGTCTCTTCTGACATCCATTTTCTTTTTCTCTCTATTTAATGACCTTCTGCTTTCTTCATGTATGATGTTCTTGATATCATCCCACAATTCTTCTGGTCTTCCATCACTCTTGTTCAAGGTGTCAAATCTATTCTTCAGATGGTCTCTAAATTCATTGCGTAATATAATTAAAGTTATATTTTGGCTTTTGTAATATTGCTTTAATTTTCATCAGCTTCAACTTGAATTTGCATAAGAGCAATTAATGGTCTGTTCCAAAGTTAGCTCCAAGCCTTGTTTTGACTGATGATATTGAGCATCTTCATCACCTCTTTGCACAGATGTAGTCAATTTGATTCCTGAGACATAGTCAATGAGATTCCTGTACATACCGTCTGGTGAGGTCCACATGTATAGCCACTATTTATGTTGAAAAAGGTATTTGTAATGAGTAAGTCTTTGGTCTTGCAAAATCCTATCATGTGATCTCCAGCATTGTTTATATCACCAAAACCATATTTTCAACCACCAATGCTTCTTCTTGGTTTCCAGGTTTTACATTCTAATCACAAGTAATTGTTAATACATCTTGGTAGCATGCTAGGTCAATTTCAGACTGCATAAGTTGATAAAAATCTTCAATCTCATGATCTTTGGCTTTAGTGGTTGGTGCACAAA
>NW_006922203.1:844516-851153 GCF_000298275.1 Orycteropus afer afer
TTTTTTTTTTTTTGCATTCTTCTTTTCTTTGCTTCCAATTCTAGGAGACTATTAGCTGCATCTTAGATGGCCTCTTGAAAGCTTTTAAGACCCCAGTCTCTACTCACCAATGTAAGATGTGGAGCAATGTTTTGTGTATTTTGTTGTGCCAATTGAGTCTGGTGTCCCCCAGTACTATGGTTCTGATACACTAGATCTATTGAATCTCTCTCCCATAGTGTCTAGTGGTCTGCGAGGGATTATTCTGTGTCTGTCTTCTATTGTTTCTGTAAGGACTGCAGGTATTTTGTATCACTAGTGTCTGTGCAAGATTAGCCTCAGCTGAATTTATCCTTGGTCTAGAGTATCCTTCTCTTCACTGACCCTCGTCTGATCATCACAGGTGTTTATGTGTTTATCTATAGACTGGTGTTTGGTGTTAATGGCAAGGCAATATTGTGGACACATTGGTTGGTACTAGCATCTGTTGACTGTCTCTTCCATGCACAATTCAGTGTCCTCCAATTCCCTAATGTTGTCATGGTAGTCATAGATACTTCCTATATATCCCTCCCCTTACCCACATCAGCATGTAGACCACAACTAGCCCAAAATTAATCCTTCTCCTTCCCTCCCCATCTCAGTAACCTACTAAGTGAGTTCCCTTTCCGAAGCAAACCCTTCTCTGTCTTTTTACAGTAATGGGCTCATACAGTACTTATCTTTCTGCAATTGACCAGGATAGATCTTGAAACATTCTTTTGGATGATGGATGTGATACCATTCTTCTTCAATTTGTTATTCTTGGAAAATTAGATCATATTATTGTCTCATTCAATGCAGTCAATACTTGTTGTTGTTGTTATGTGCTGTTGAGTCAGACCTGATTCATAGCGATCCCTCCTTGGGTTTCCGAGGTGGTATCACTACAGAAGTAGATTGCCCAACCTTCTTTCCGAGGAGTGGCTGGTGGGTTTGAACTGCCAGCCTTCTGGTTAGCAGTCAAATACCTTAGGCACTACACTACTAGAGCTCCTACAGTCAATACTAATCCATTTCAATTCACTAATACCTAAGATATTGATCTTTATGCATTTAATTTCATTTTTTACAACTTCCAATTTTCCTGCCTTCTTTCTTTATACATTCTATGTTCTGATTATTAATCAACGTTTGCACTTGTTTCTTCCCATTTTCAGTCATGCCTCATCAGCAAATGAAGGTCCTAAAAGCTTTACTTTATCCATGTCACTAATGTCAAGTCTAGTTTTAGGAGGTGGCTCTTCTCCGGTAATATTTGGATGCCTTCCAAACTGAAGAGCTCATCTTTTGTCAAAATATCAAACAATGTTTCTGGACTATTCATAAATTTTTCCAACATTATATCAGATGGTGTTTCACAGTTATTCATAAGGTTTTCAGTGGTCAACTTTTTCAGAAGTGGATGGCCCCACCCTTTTCCCAGTCTGTCTTAGTCTGGCAGCTCCACTGAAACCTGTCCACCATATATGACCTTGCTGGTGTTCAAAATGCCAGTGGAATAACCTCCAGTCTCACAGCAACATATGTAGCCACCATAGAACAACAAACTGGCAGATGAGTCATGGAGAATCCATCTAAGTGTATCTATCTGCCAGGAGGAGATTGGCAACAGATAGGGTCTCATTTAAGCTCTTTACCCATGGCCTATAGTGGGTTGTGCAAGGAAGAGTGGTCATCTCTTCTCAGCAGTTTCTGAAGTGATACTTTTCATTATGTAACTTTTTCAGTTGTGTACTATCTGTTTCTTGTAAATAATAAAACTATTTTCCATAAGTTGAAGTGGGTTCAGGCTTGATTGGAATGCCATTGTGTTCATGTAGGAATCCATATTAGATATTTGTGTCCTTTTTCATTGCTATCTAGAAAGCAGGAACAACCCCTGAGCATGATGCAGATTTGGATTGTTTCCTATATTTTTGGCATGGTTGTGTAGGACACATTCTCCTACAAACAGATAGAGAGAAGACAAGAAGGAGGGAGAATGAATATAAAAAGAAAAAAAAAAAAAAGAAAGAAGATGGGAGTGAGGTAGAAAAGAATGTCAGAAAAGAGTGAGAAATAAAATAAAAAGAAGAAAGGGAAAATAGTAGGGAGGGAGAAATGGAGGAAGAACAGAAGGAAGGGAGGAAGACAGTCAAGAAGGAAGGCAGGCAGGCAAGATGAAAAGAAGGAAGGAAGAAAGGAAGGAAGGAAAGAAAGAAAGAAAGGAAGGAAGAAAGGGAGGACAAAGGAAGGGAGGGAGGAGGTAAGAAAGGAAGAAAGATTCTTCTTCTGGTATGTTGTTGTTGTTGTTATTTGCCATCGAGTTGGCCCCGACTCATAGCGACCCCACCTTGGGTTTCCAAGGCAGTATCACTACGGAAAGTAGGAATGCCCAACCTTCCTTCTGAGGAATGGCTGGTGGGTTTGAACCTCCAGCCTTCTGGTTAGCAGTCAAGTGCCTTAGGCACTATGCTACCAGAGCTCCTCTTCTGGTATAGGAATGTTATATTTGAAGCACTATATGACACATTTTCTTATTTTTCTGGACAGGAAGCAGGGTAGAGGATGAAGTTGGAGCAAGATTTTCTTGTTGGCTCCTGATCAGAGATTAGAATATTGTGTTTAGAATAAAAAATAAATTTATACTTGCTTTTGTCAGTGATTTCAGTAAATAAATAAATGCATTTATTTATTTATTTATTTAATTGGTGTTACAGATATTAAAATGTAATTTTCCCCAATTTATTCTACTTGTAAGTCTAAAAAATGTATAAAGACAGTTAATCTTACTCTCTTAAATTCTGGAAAATTACTCACAAACTCCATCTAAGATGCAACTATTATTATAATCTCATCTGGAGCAAAGAAGAGTGAAGAAAATCAGAGTCATATGGAAACAATTAGTACAACAGTCTGATGGACCATGGGGACCTCAGCCATCACAACTCTGAGACCAGGGAAACAAGATGAGACCTGCCTACCAATGGCAACCACTTGGAAAGGGATCAAATGGAGATCCTTGATAGAGTGGGAGGAAAAATGTGGAACAAAATTCAAAATGTCAAAAATTACCAGAATTATTGGTCAGATAGAGACTAGTGAAATCTGTGGCCCTGGATTATCTTTCCAGCTGAAAATGGACTCACTTCTGTGGATTAATTCTTAGTCAAACAGTAGAAAGACCTGGGAGCAGAATACCTACCCCAGGGAGGTGCACCCCTTATATCAATCAACTATAAGAGAACAGAAGGTCAGCATTTGCACAGAGGAAAAGATGGATGGACAGGAAAGCATAGATAAGAAGAACACAGTGAAGGAGTTGTCACAGGGAGGAGACATGGAGAGAGCTTTTTTTTGCTGCTTATCACTGTTCATGAAACTAAATATGTATGAATAGTTAAGAGTAAATGAAACTGCTTTATACATATGCACCTGAATCACAGTATTCTTTTTTAATTACACACAAACTTAGTACTCTTTAAATGGAAAAATGGTATGTCTAAAACAATTACTCAGTTACACATTTTAAGTTTGAATGTCAAATCTGTCACTGAGGAGAAATTCTCTTAAATATAACAAATGCATAAAATACCAAATGTGTAAAGATATCCTCAACACAAAATATTTAAAAATGACTTAGCAATATTATATTTTTTACTCATTTCTATACTAAATTCCAAATCATCTGTAGTTGGAAGGTGTTTTTCTGCAGGAGGCAATGACTGCTTCAGGTCAGAGCCATTGGTAACCAGACATACTGGCTAAGTGTGCTGAGATCCAGGGCTCTAAAAAATGGTGACTCTTCTTTCCATCAACTAAGGGAAATGTTTGACACCCATTTCACACTATCAAGGTTCTCATTTTCCAGATATGCACAGTAATAACAATTATTTTTCTTATCCCATGGTATATTTATCAATAAATTGAACATGATAATTTTGATAATCCTGAAACTGTTCATTCTTTATTATTATTATTAAGATATTTCATGAAGATAGTTTCCCTTCTACATGCTGCTGTGTTTTGTTTTCCTTTTTATCCCACTTCCTTCAAATAAGAGTCTCTGGGAATTGCAAAGGTTAATGCTCTTAGCTGCTAACTAAAAGGTTTGATCTTTGAGCCTACACAGAGGCAACATGGAAGAAATGCTTGCAGATCCACTTCAGAAAAATTAGTCATTGAGTGTACCTTCTGAAGCACAGTTCTACTCAGTCATACCTGTTAGGTCATTGTTAGTTGGAATCAACTCCAAGGCAACTCATCTGCCTTGAAGTGCAATTTAAAATGTAACCCCTACTGATGACGTGAAGTGGTGATCAAAATAATTTTAAATATATTCTTAAGTCTAATAGCCACCATTCATCTGTAAGTTTATTGTACTGTGGTAGCTTGTATATTGCTGTAAGGGAGGAGGCTATGACACTGGTATTTCAAATTTCAGCAGGGTCATCACAAGTTTCAGTGGAGCTTCCACACTAAGACAGACTTGGAAGAAGAAAGAGGCTATCCACTTCTCAAAAAATTTCCCAGTGAAAACCTTATGAATAGCAGTGAAATATTGTCTGATACATTACTGGAAAATTTATGAATAGCACGGAAACATTGTTTGATATAGTACTGGAACATGAGCCCCTTAGGTTGCATGGAACTCAAAATATTACTGGGGAAGAGCTTCTTCCACAAAGTAGAGTTGTCTTTAATTACATAGATGGAGTACAAATTTCAGGACATCCATTTACTGATGGGACATGACCCAAAATGGGAAAAATCAACTGCAAACATCTGTTAATAATCAGAATATGGAATATATGAAGTATTCATGTAGGAAAATTGGAAGTTGTCAAAAATGAAATGTAATGCATAAAGGTTGATATTCTAGGCATTGGTGAACTGAAATGAACTGTTTTTAGCCATTTTGAATCAGACCATCATATGATCTACTATGGCAGAATGACAAATTGAAGAGGTATGGCATGGCAATCATCATCACAAAGAATGTTTCAAGATCTATGCTGAAAGCAATGCTATCAGTGATAGGATGAAATCCATATGCCTACAAGGAAGACTAATTAATCCAAATATTCAAATTTACACACCAACTGCTAAAGCCAGAAACAAGGAAATTGAAGATTTTTACCAACTTCTGAAGTGCAAAATTGATAGATCATTCATTCAAGATGTATTGATTATTACTGGTGATTAGAATGTGAAAGTTAGAAACAAAGAAGAATCACTGATATTTGGAAAATATGGCCGTGGTGATAGCAATGATGTTGGTGATCACATGATAGAATTTTACAAAGCTAATGACTTATTCATTGCATATATCTTTTTTCAACAATATAAAAGGTTTCTATACATATGGATGTCCCCAGATGGAGTACATAGGAACCTGAGTAACTACATCTGTGGGAAAAAGGGTTGGAGAAGCTAGATATCTTCAGGCAAAACAAGACAGGGAGTTGATTGTGGAACAGACCTTCAATTACTTATATCCTAGTTCAAATAGAAACTGAACACAATTAAAACAAGTCTATGAGAACCACAATATGACTTTTATTATAAACCAACCAAAATCAAACTCACTGCTGTCAAGTCAAATCCAACACATAGCAACCCCTCCTTAGGTTTCACTACAAAGTACCCCACCTGAATTTAGGGACCATATATAGAATAGAGTTGATTCATTGTACACCAAAGACCAGAAACCAGACAAATTGTGGGATGACATCAAGAACATTATATAGGAAGAAAGCAAAAAGTCATTAAAAAGACAGGGAAGGAAGAGAAGACCAAAATGAATTTGAGAAGAGACTCTGAAACTTGCTCTTGAATGGAGAGTAGCTAAAATGAAAGGAAGAAAAGACAAGATAAAAAAGCTGAACAAAAGGTTTCAAAGACAGCTCAAAAAGACAAAGTCAATTATTATAATGAAACATACAAAGTCCTGGAGTTAGAAAACCAAAAGGGAAGAACATGGTTGACATTTCTCAAGCTGAAAGAACTGAAAAAACAATTCAAGCCTTAAGTTGCAATATTGTAAGATTCTATGGGCAAAATATTGAATGATACAAAAAGAATCAAAAGAAGATAGAAGGAATGGAAAGTCACTGTACAGAAAAGAATTGGTTGATGTTCATCCATTTCAAGAGTTGGCATATGATCAAGGACCAATGGTACTGAAGGAAGAAATCAAAGCTGCACTGAAGGAATTGATGAACAAGCCTTTAGGAATTGATGGAATACTCATTAATATGTTTCAATAAACAGAAATAGTGCTGGAGGCATTTACTTATCTATGCCAAGAAATATGGAAGAGAACTATCTGGCCAACTGACATGAAGAGATTAATATTTGTATCCATTCCAAAGAAATATGATCCAACAGAAAGTGGAAATTATTGAACAATATCATTAATATCACATACAATTAAAATTTTGCTGAAGATAATTAAAATAAGTTGCAGCAATATATTTATAGGGAACTTCTAGATGTGCAAGCTGGATTCAGAAGAGAACATGAAGTGAGGGACATCATTGCTCATGTCAGATGGATCTTGGCTTAAAGCAAAAAATACCAGAAAAATGTATACAAGAACACAACAATGTGAATCATTAAAAAAAAAAATATATAT
>NW_006922203.1:851253-856586 GCF_000298275.1 Orycteropus afer afer
TATATATATATGATATTGGGAACAATAAGAATTCCAGGACACTTAATTTTGCTCATGAGGAACTTGTATATAGACTACAAGGCTGTCATTTGAACAGAGCAAGTGGATACTGCATGGTTTAAAATCAGGAAGGGTGTGCATCAGGGTTATATCATTTCACTATACTTATTCAATGTGTACGCTCAACAAATCATCAAACAAGCCAGAGTATATGAAGAAGAACACAGCACAAGGTTTGGAAGAAGACTCATTAACATCCTACAATATGTATTAGACACAACCTTACTTGCTGAAAGTGAAGATGACTTAAACTACGACTGATGAAGATTAAAGACTATAATCTTCAGTTTGGATTACATCCCAACATAAAGAAAATGAAAGCCTCACACATGGATCAGTAAAGAGCATCATAGTAAAGGGAGAAAAGATTGAAGTTGCCAAAGATTTCATATTACTTGGATCCACATATACATCTATGGAAGTTGTTGTTGTTGTTGTTATGTGCCCTCGAGTCAGATGCAACTCATAGAGACCCCTGCTTTGGTTACTGAGACAGTATCACTATGGAAGTAGATCATCCCATCTTCCTTCTGAGGAGTGGCTTGGGGGGTTTGAACCACCAGCTTTCTGGTTAGCAGTCAAGTGCCTTAGGCACCATGCTACCAGAGCTCCCTCTATGGAAGCAGTAGTCAAGAAATCAGACCTCATATTGCACTGGGCAAATCTGCTGCAAAATACCTCTTTAAAGTGATGAAGAGCAAAGATATGTCTTTGAAGATTAAGGCGTGCCTAACCCAAGCCATATACTCATGAAATGCATATGAATTTCAATAGCTTCATATGCATGTAAAAGCTTCATATACATATTTCATTATAATAATTGACTATGTCTTTTTGAGCTGTCTTTGAAATCTTTTGCTCAACTTTTTTATCTTGTCATTTCTTCCATTCATTTTAACTACTCTACATTCAAGAGCTAGTTTCAGAATTTCTTCTGATATCCATTTTGGTCTTTTTTTCCTTTCCTGTTTTTTTTAAATGAACTTCTGCTTTCTTCCTATATGATGTTCTTGATGTCATCCCCAAATCCATCTGGTTTCTGGTCTTTGGTGTACAACATATCAAATCTACTCTACAAAGAATAAAGAAGATCAAAGACAAGTTGATGTTTTTGAGTCGTGGTGTTGTCAAAGAATACTGAAAGTACCATGGACTGCCAGAAGTATGAATCAATCTGTCCTAGAGGAAGGCCAGTAGGAATGCTCCTTGGGAGCAAGAATATCGAGTCTCACAATCTTTGGTTATTTTGTCAGAAGGAATCATTCCCTGGAAAAGGATATCATGCTTGGTAAAATGGATGGTCAGTAAAAAAGGAGATGACCCTCAATGATACAGATTGACACAGGTGGCTGCAACAATGGACTCTCTCAAAGGAAGGAGTGTGAGGATGGCGCATGACCAGGCAGTGTTTCATTCTGTTGTATTTAGTGTTGCTTTGAGTCAGAGATGATTCAAGGGCACCTAACAAAAACAACAAGCCTAATAGTCCATGTGGTGAATTCAGTTCAGATTTTTCAGTCCAGAGTATCTTGCTTTTACTTTTTTTGTGTGATATATGTGATTAAATATGATATTTAATAGCTATTCAGTTTCAAATGGAAATTATTCAATTTATACAACTGAGTATGCATAAAGTACATTCTATCAATCTGTATTTTAAAAATATTTGTACATTAAGAAATGGAAAAGACAGATGTATGAGTTGAACATTTACGTTAGGTAGATACACTCCTTGGAGAGATTAATCATTGGAGAATAGAAGGGGTATGTATGCGCAGGGTCACAGCTCAGGTGGCAGAAGTGCATAGGAGGGAAGGACACAGGGAAGAGATAACTATGGGGAGGAAGTGGGAGGAGACCTGTTACATTGTGGGAAATTGCAGTCAACGTCATGAGACATAAGTATATGTAAGCTCCTGTAAGAAAAGCAAATTTCCTCTGTAAACTTTCATCCAAATCACAATTAAAAAAAAGAAAGAAATGGAAAATGTATTAATATGAAAACTGTGTTGAGGGTTCCGGAAAGGTGGTGCAATAGGCAAACAAGCTACACAGATATTCTGCAACAAAGCAATGAGAAACTAATTGAAACTGATGGTCAGCTTATCTTTGACAAAGAATGGAGATCCATTAAATGGGGAGGAGATAGTCTCTTTCACAAGTGGTGCTGGAAAAACTTGATATCCAGTTGCAGAAATGAAACAAGACCTATACCTCACATCACACACAAAACTCCAGATAGATCAAAGAACTAAAACTTAAGTTCATCAGAGAAAAATAGGGCAAACATAGAGGCCTAATTTATAGCATAGAAAGACTACCAAGCATAACCCAAGATTCACAAATAGCAGAAGATTAACTAGATGAATGGGACATTCTAAAAATTAAATTATTATGTGTATAAAAAGACTTCTCCAAAAGAGTAAAAAGAAAACCTACTCAAAGGGAAAAAAATATTTGGCAATGACATATCTGACAAGGGACTTAACTTTAAAATTTACAGAAAACTCCAACACCTCAACATCAAAAAGACAAACAACACAATTAAAAAATGGACTGAAGATAGAACAGATACTTTACCAAAGAAAATATTCAGGCAGCCAATAAACACATGTAGAAATGTTCACAATCATTCGCCATTTGAGAGATGCAAATCAAAACATCTATGATACTATCACACAACAGAATTAATCCAGTTCAATAAAGCATAAAATAACAAAAACCACCAAGGATGTGGAGAGATTGGAACTCTTATAAAGTGCTGGTGAGACTGTGAAATGATACAACCATTGTGGAAATCAGTAGGCCAATTCCTTAACAAGTTGGAAATAGAAATACCATTTGTTCCAGCAATCTCATTACTAGGTATAGATCCTAAAGAAGTAAGAGGCAGGACAAGAACAGATACACACACACCCATGTTCATCACAGCGTTATTCACAACAACAAAGAGAAAGAAACAACCGAAATACCCATCAACTGAAGAATGAATAAAAAAACTGTGGTACATACACATGATGGAATATTATGCAACCTAAAGAATAATGTAGAATCTGAAAAAGCACCACAAAATGTGGATGAACTTGGAGGATATTATGCTGAGCGAAATGCATCAATCACAGAAGGATGATATTGAATTAGTCCACTGTTGTAAAAAGTCAAGGAAAGGTTTATACATAGAAGGAAACTTTCTTTGTTGGTTACCAAAGATGGGGGAGGGGAATTTCTAGGTTGGTGGAAAATATATAGATATGTGTCTATCAGAGATTGTTAGTGATTATCAGGGGTAGAAGGGAGGGGGAAAGATGAAGCTTTTGTTTGGGTGGCATTGAGTTTATATTAATAGGTGGTAGAATGTTTTGGTAAAGGATAGCAATAATGGTGGCACAACAGGGAAAATGTAATTGATATCCTTGAGCTGTAATTGTTGAAGTTGTGGGTGAATTTCTTGTGTATGTCTTCACCACAATAAAAGTAAAAAAAAAAAAGTCAAATCCAGTTTCCAAAATTTGAGGTCATATTATTTTTAAGATTTTGAAGTTGAGAAACAATATTCATGCACTAAATTGTGCTATATTATTTGTCAGAAAGAATGAATTTTTACATTTGAAAACATGTGGTTAACCATCAACGAAACAAAGATTTAGAATATTTCTAACACCCAAAACACTGCCCAAATAAGCTGTCCTCATCCCAGTCAACTCCCACCTTCACAAAGAGTAACAATATTCTTTTTTTTTTTTCCACACAAAAAATATTTATTTAGTTCTCATTTTCTCCCATCGTGTTTATGATGATGATGATGATGATGATGATGATGATGATGATGATGATGCTGCTGCTGCTGCTGCTGCTGCTGCTTTGGGTGCAAATTGACAGAGAAGAATTTGTTTTACATTCAACAGTTCCTGTATATTTGGTTTCACTCTCTGATTACCATCCCCAAACCTAATCCACTCTCTTCTCCTTCCTTTCCTGTGACCCCTCCTTCCTGTACCCTTCTTAATTACATAATCCTGTCTGTACAGCTTTCCCTCCATGAGAATGCTGCCCCTCTGGTGCCCCCAGGCCTATTGCTCTGAGGTGTGTACCTCCGTAGAGTGGATGGTTGCATTGCTCAAGATTGGGTGTTCTGCATGTAAGTCTTTCTGTTGGATTGAAAGCCAGTCTTTGGGAGTGAGTCCTATCCCAGACCCAAAGTGTATCCGAGGGCCATAGTCTTGGGGGTCCCATCAGACTCCATCTGACCAGGAATTCTGGTCCTTATTGGAGTAACACTATTCTGATTTGTGCTACACTTGGATTAATTTTCCTGTTTTAAAACTTCATAAATATTAAGTCATGAAATATGTATTTTGTATTAATTGTTCATTTTCCTTAGAATAAAATTCTTAAATTCATTTGCATTTGTACATGTTGATATGGACTGATTTTTTGTTTTTATTTTTTGCTTTACTCAATAAGGCTTTAATACATTTTTATATACTTCTTTTTTTTTTTTACCACGAATTTGACTTTGTACAATTTCATTGAAGGATAATTTATAGGTAAATTGATATAAAAGTTATTATGTCTCATGACAAAGGTTTTCAGAATGATTTTATCAATTTGCATCCCCCTCATAATTGATTTAGGAGCTCTGATATAGTGCCTAAAGCATTAGACTGCTAATCAGAAGGCTGGTGGTTCAAATGTACCAGCCAGTCCTCGGAAGGAAGATAGGGCAATGTACTTCAATAGTGATACCATCTCAGAAACACAAGGAGGGATCACTATGGGTCAGATCCAAATCGATGGCAGTGAGCTTGGTTTAGAGTTTGGTGATGAGGTGGTTAAAGTATTTGTCTGCTAAACGAAAGATTAGTTGGAATCCATAAGTAGCCCCACAGGAAAAAGCTGAGGCAAACAGCTTCCATAAATATTTACAGTTTTGGAAACCCTATAGGGAAGTTCTACTCTGTCTTACAGGGTCACTGAGTCAGAATCCATGCAATCACAGTGGGATTGGCTAGGAACAATGTATTTTGTGAATACACACACACACACTCACACACATATAATCTCTGGTAGCATAGTGCCTAAGGCATCTGACAGCTAACCAGAAGTCTGATGGTTCAAACCCACCAGCCACTCCTAGGAAGAAAGGTTGAGCAATCTACTTCCGTAGTGATACCACCTCAGAAACCCAAAGAGAGGTCACTAAGAGTCAGGTCTGACTCAATGGCAGTGGGTTTAGTTTTGGTCTATATACATACACACACACACACACACAC
>NW_006922203.1:856686-866300 GCF_000298275.1 Orycteropus afer afer
ATATATATATATATATATATATATATATATATATATATATATATCTGTTGTTGTTGTTACGTGACATCACATCAGCTCCAACTCATAGCATCCTTGGGTACAAAAGGACAAAACATAGCCCAGTCCTGTGCCAGCCTCACAATTCTTTTTATACCTGAGCCCATCGTTGCAGCTACTGTGTAAATCCATCTCATTGAGGGCCTTCCCATTCTTAGTTGACCCTCTACTTTACCAAGCATGATATCCTTCTCCAGGGAACGGTCTTTTCTGACAACATGACCAAAGTAGGTGAGATGAAGTCTGGCCATTCTCACTTCCAAAGAGCATTCCAGTTGCATTTCTTCCAGGATAGATTTGTTAGTTCTTTTGGCAGTCCATGATGCTTTGAGTATTCTTCACCAACACCATAACTCAAAGGCATCAGTTCTTATTTATGATCTTCCTTATTCACCATCCAGCTTTCACATGCATATGAAGAAAATGAAAATACTATAGTTTGGGTTAGGCACACCTTACTCTTCAAAGATAATTTTTACTCTTCAGCACTTGAAGGAGGCTTTTTGCAGCGTATTTGCCTAGTGCAATATGTCATTGGATGTTTTGAGTACTGCTTCCCTCAGTGTTGATCGTGGAACCAACTAATATGAAATCTTTGACAACTTCAATCTTTTCTCCATTTATTGCGATGCTGCTTATTGGTCCAGTTGTGAGGATTTTTCTTTTCTTTATGTCGAGATGCAATCCATACTGCAGACTGTAGTCTTTAATCTTCATCAATAAGTGCTTCAAGTCATCCTCACTTTCAGCAAGCAAAGTTGTGCCATCTGTATATCACAGGTTGTTATTGAGTCCTCCTCCAATCCTGATGCCATGTTTTTCTTCATATAGTCCGCTTCTCAGAGTATCTGCTCAGCATACAGATTGAATAAGGTGAAAGAACACAACCCTGACACACTCCTTTCCTGATTTTAAACCATGCACTATCCCCTTGTTCTATTCGAACAGCCTATAGGATCCTCATGAGCATAATTAAGGGTTCTGGAATTCCTATTCTTCTCATGTTATCCACAATTTATTATGATCCACACAATTTAATGCTTTTTGTAGTTAATAAAATACAAGTAAACATCTTTCTGGTATTCTTTTCTTTAAGCTAAGATCCATCTGACATCAGCAATGTTATCCCTTGCTCCACATCCTTTTCTGAATCCATCTTGCATTTCTGGAATTTCTCTGTCAATAAACTGCTGCAACTGTTTTTTTATTATCTTCAGTAAGATTTTACTTTTGTTTGATATTAATGGCATTGTTCAATAATTTCCACATACTGTGAAATCACCTTTCTTTGGAATGGGTACAAATATGGATCTTTTTAAGTCAGTGGGCCAGGTAGCAGTCTTCCAAATTTCTTGGCATAGACAAGAGAGTGCTCCCATAGAGTCATCCATTTGTTGAAACATCTCAATGGATAATCCATCAATTCCTGGAGCCATATTATTTGCCAATTCTCTCAATGCAGGCTCAACTTCTTCCTTCAGCACCATTGGTTCTTGATAATATGCCACCTCCTGCAATGGATGGACATTGACTAATTCTTTTTTCTGCAATGACTCTGTGTCTTCCTTCCATCTTCTTTTGATGTTTCCCACATCATTCAATATTTTGCCCATAGAATCTTTCATTATTTCAACTCGAAGGTGGAAGTTTTACTTCAGTTCTTTCAGGTTGAGAAATGCCAAGGATGTTCTTCCCTTTTGGCTTTCCAACTCCATGTCTTTACATATTTCATTATAATAATTGACTTTGTCTTCTCAAGCTGCTCTTTGAAATCTGGTCAGCTCTTTTATCTTGTTATTTTTTTTTTTCCATTTGCTTTAGCTACTCTCCATTCAAGGGCAAGTTTCATAGTGTCTTGTGACAACCATTTTAGTCTTTTCTTCCTTTCCTGTCTTTTTAATTACCTTTTACTTTCTTTATTGATGATGTTCTTGATGATACAAATATGTATTTTATTCAAAGACTTTACATTATTTCCATGGTGTTAGTTGTATAGTACTCATAAATTATAGACTCATTGAAGTTTGTAAGTATATCTTCTTTTCTTTTTATATTTTCTTATCACACTTTCTAAAATATTCAGTACTGAGCACAAGCTGAATATGTGGTTTTGAATATCTAAGGGAATAAATAATGGAATAACAGTATGATTTTTTAAAGTTGAGTGTTCTTTAAAAATGAAAGTTGAAATACGAAAAGTAGTTATAACTAAGCCAGACCACAAAAGATGACTAAAGCACAATAATTGAATGGGTTCATATTATGTTGTTATCATTTGTGACTCCAGGTTTCTCTCTCCAGGCAGTATTAGCTTGTGTGTTAAAGTTATTTTGATATTATGCGAAAGTGATTAAAAATTCTGCTGAGCTGTGAAGCAGTTATCTGGGGATAGAAAAGGAAAGAGATAAAAAAAAAAAAAAACATTACTGAGGGATTAAAAATATCTAATAATACTAAACTGGCCGGTAATTACCTCTATGGGAGTTACAGAATAAAATTGCTGCTTAGAATAAACAAAAGAACATACTACACTAACATACTCCTTTCAAATATAAGTGTTTCCTAAGGACAAATTCAATGTCATCTTTGTTTCCTATTCTGACATTTCTGTTTGTAGTATATTATTTTCCTTTAATTTTACTAGCTAATTTTCTAACTTAACTATGGTTAAATTAAATAGCATACTCTGTGTTCCTATTTAATCATAAGACCTTTTGATATTTTGATAAATTTAATGTTACCTCAATGTTGAAATCCTTTAGTTTCATTTATCTTTATGTTCACAAATGTGTTAGGAAGCAGAAATAATATAGCAAGATTTTGACGATTTTCAAGTTTTCAGAAATAGTTTATCAAGTATATTACTATAAAATATTTTATTCATGGTAAATTTAATGTACTGAATATCTCTAACTTCTAGATGATGAGGTTTAGGAATAGAAGGAACATAGACTCAATAATTTGTTGCAAGTCAGTTATAGCTGACAATTTAATAATAATGATAATTTTCTACCTATAAAATGTTCATGGTAAACTTTTTACTTATATTTTATACAGATGGACTACTTAAAAAAGTTATAATTAATATATTTAATGGATATAAAAATGTGTATGACATTAAAGTTTGTAAAAATTTTATTTTATATTATTACCTTAACTTCCTGTGCTCTATTACTTTGTATTAGCTAAGTAAACTTTAGACATTATTTAGGGAATATTTAATCTAACTGAATTATGTTGTTGTTGTTATGTGCCATTGAGTCAGACACAACTCATAGTGACCCCTCCTTGGGTTTCTGAGACAGTATCACTATGGAAGTAGATTGCCCCATCTTCCTTCCGAGGAGTGGCTGGTGCGTTTGAGCTGTCAGCCTTCTGGTTAGCACTCAAGTGCCTTAGACACTACACTACCAGAGCTCCCAAAACAGTAGTGCTCCAGGTGAGGATATCACTCTGTAAATATAACTAAAATCAGTATTACATCTTTAATTTATTTACTCTATTCCATGTTTTATGTTAATTATTGATCAAATTACTACCTCTTTTAGTTACTGATGACTCTTATTAGTAACAAATACATTACAAACCTTAGTATACTCTGATCTTTAACACATGAAACTGGCTGTTAAGTGAAAACATTCTCTCCAAATATCAATCACTTCATTGCTCAGATAGTATAATGAGAATTCAGTGTCTTATAAAATTCAAATTTCTTGAGTTTGGTGACATGATTTTGGTGTAGGCTTAGTATATTTACATGTATTTCACTTTAATTAAATCCTAATTGTTTATGTAAGGGTTTTCCATTATTTATTTTCTAATACCATTTCCACCACTCATCCATCAGTTTGTTGTACTGTGGTGGCTTACATGTTGTAGTGAGTATGGAGGCTATGCCACTGGTATTTTAAATACCATTAGGGTCACCCATGGTGGACAAGTTTCAGCAGAGCTTTCAGGTTAAAATCAAAGAAGGACAGGGAAATCCATTTCTTGGGGGAAAAAAAATGGCCAGTGAAAACCTTAGGAATAGCAGCAGGACACTGTCTGATATATTACTACTTTATGAATAGCAGTGCAACATTAGTGCTAGAAGATAAGCCCCTCGGGTTGGAAGGTACTCAAAATATGACTGAGAAGAGCTACCTTGTCAAAGTACTGTTGACCTTAATGACAGGAAAGGAGTGTAAGTTTCAGAACCTTCATTTACTGATGGGAAACAACTCAAAATGGGGAAAAAGAGCTTTGAACCATTAATAATCCGAACATAGAATGTACAAAATATGAATCTGGGAAAATTTGAAGTTGTCAAATATGAAATGGAATGCATAAATATAAATATCCTAAGCACTAGTTTGCTGGAATGGAATGATATTGACTACATTAAGTTGGACCATCATATGGTCTACTATGATAGGAATGATATATTGAAAAGGAGTGGTATCACATTCATCATCAAAAAGAACATTTCAAGATTTATCCTGAAGTAAAATGCTGCACTGATAAGATAATATCCACTCATGTCCAAGGAACACCAGTGAATACTACTATTATTCAAATTCATGCACCACCCACTAAAGACAAAGATGAAGAAATTAAAGATTCTCACCAATTTATGCAGTCTGAAATTGACCAAACATGTAATAAATATGTACTCATAATTGCTGATGATTGGGATGCAAAAGTTGGAAACAAGGAAGAAACATCGGCAATTGTAAAGTATAGCCTTGGTGATAGAAATGATGCAGGAGATAGCATGATAGAAATCTGCAAGACCAATGACTCATTCATTGCAAGTATCTTTTTTCAACAACATAAATGGAGGCTAACCTTGTGGACCTAACCAGATGGAATACACAAGAATCAAATTGACTACATCTGTGGAGAAGCTCAGTATCATCCATCAAAACAAGGGCAGGAGCTGTCTGTGGAACAGGTCATCAATTGCTCACTTGCAAGATCTAGTTGAAACTGAAGAAAGTTAAAAAGAAGTCCATAAGAATCAAAATATGACCTTGAGCACAACCCACCTGAATTTAGAGACTACTTGAAGAATAGATTTGACATATTGAACACCAATAACTAAAGACCAGACAATTTATGGGATAACATCAAGAATATCACACACGAAGAGAGCAAAAAGTCAATAAAAAGACAGGAAAGGAAGAAACGGGCAAAAGAGATGTCAGAAAAGACTCTGAAATTTGCTCTTTAAAAGAGAGTAGCTAAAACAGATGGAAGAAATGATTAAATGAAAGAGCTGAACAGGAGATTTCAAATGGGAGCTCAAGAAGACAAAGTAAAGTATTATAATGTCATGTCCAAAGATCTGGAATTAGGTAAGAACATGCTCAGCATTTCTCAAGCTGAAAGAACTGAAGAAAAACTTGAGCCATGAGTTGCACTATTGAAGGATTCTACGGGCAAAATATTGAACAATGCAGGAAGCATCAAAAGAAGATGGAAAAAATAAGCAACAACATTCTTTCACCATACTTATTCAGTCTGTATGCTGAGCAAATAAACCAAGAGTCAAAAACACCAAACCAAATTCACTGCTGTTGAAACAATTCCAACTCATAGCGACTCCTTCTGGGTTTCTGAGACAGTATCTCTATGGAAGTAGATTGCCAAGTTTTCCTTCCAAGACATGGCTGGTGGGTTTAAACCACTAGCCTTCTGGTTAGCAGTCAAATGCCTTAGGCAGTACACCACCAGAACTCCAAAACAGAGTCACTGTACCAAAAATACTTTATTTTCATTCAACTATTTCAAGAGGTAGCATATGATCAAGAACCACTAGCACTGAAGGAAGAAGTTGAGCTGCACTGAACAAACTTGTGAAAAATAAACACTCCAGGAAGTCACTGAATATGCTCTAAGATGTTTCAATTACTGCAAGCAAAACTCTGGAGATGCTTAGTCATTTATGCCAAGAAATTTGGAAGACAGCTACCTGGACAATAGACAGGAAGAGATCCATATCTGTGCCTATTCCAAAGAAAAGTTATGCACTAGAATGTGGAAATTGTCAAACAATATCATTAATATCACACACAAGAAAAATTTTGAGATAATAAAAAAATTGATGCAGCAGCATATCAACAGGGAACTTCCAGAAAACAAAGCTGGATTCAGAAAAGTGTGTGGAACAAAGGATATAATTGCTGAGTCAGATGGATCTTGGCTGAAAGCAAAGAATACCAGAAAGATATTTATCATTGTTGTATTGACTATGAAAAGGCATTTGACTGTCATGATCATAACAAATTATGGATAACATTGTGAAGAATAGAAACTCTGGAACACTTAATTGTGTTCATGATGAGCATACATCAAGAGTCTGTCATTTGAACAGAACAAGAAGATATTGGATGGCTTAAAATCAGGAATTATTTCAGGGTTGCATTCCTTGGAAGGAAGTTTGGTCAATCCTACTTCTGCAGTGATACTGCCTCGGAAAGCCAAGGAGGGGTCTCTATGAGTCAGGTCTGACTTGATGGCACTTAACAACAACAACATTCTTTCACCGTACTTATTCAGTCTGTATGCTGAGCAAATAAACCAAGAAGCTGGACTATAGGAAGAAGAATGTGACATTAGGGTTGCAGGAAACTCATTAACAGTGTGTGACATGCAAAGGACACAACTTGTTTGCTGAAAGTGAGGATGACTTGAAGCATCTACTGATGAAGAACAAAGACTATAGTCTTCAGTATGGATTATACCTCAACATAAAGAAAACAAAATTCCTCACACTGGACAGATAAGAAATATCACAATAAATGAAGACAATACTGAAATTGACATGAATTTCATTATACTTGCATCCACAATCAGCAGCTGTAGAAGCAGAACCCAAGAAATCAGATGGTGTATTTCACTGGGCAAATATGCTGCAAAAGACCTCTTTAAAGTGTTAAGGGAAAAAGATGTTATTTTGATGATTAAGGTGTACCTTGGCCGAACCTGGTATTTTCAATTGTCTAGTTTGCATGTGATCCTGGAGAATGAATAAGAAAGACAGAAGAAGAGTTGATGGCATTGAATTGTAGTCCTGGCCAGAAATACTGAAAATACCATGGAGAGTGCCAAAAGAATAAACAAATCTGTCCTGGAAGAAGTATAGCCAAAATACTCCTTAGAAGTTAGAAGGGCCAGACTCTATCTCATCTACTTTGGTCATGTTGTTAGAAAAGAACATTCCTTGAAGAAGGATACAATGCTTGGTAAAGTAGAAGGTCAGTAAAAGATTGGAAGGCCCTCAATGAGATGGATTGACATGCCTGTAACAAAGGGCTCAAGCATAGCAAGGATTGTGAGGATATTGTAGAACTTGGGCAGTGTTTAGTTCTGTTGATTGTAGTAGCACTGTGAGTTTGAGCTGACTCAATGGCATCTAATAACAACAATAAAATATGATTTGAACAATTTTTGTGTTTTCTGTGTACTACCAGTATTTTTAATTATGTAACATGTTAATAAACTTTTGCTTTTTAACAAATAAACTGATTTGCTTTTTTATTTAGCTTCATAGTAAACAGTTATTGTTGTTGTTGTTGTTATGTGCCATTGAGTCAACCCCGACTCATAGTGACCCCTCTTGGGTTTCCGAGGCAGTATCGCTACAGAAGTAGATTACCCAACCTTCCTTCTGAGGAGTGGCTGGTGGGTTTGAATCACCAGCCTTCTGGTTAGTAGTCAAGTGCCTTAGGCACTATGCTACCAGACCTCCTTAGTAAACAGTACTATCATTGAAGTCACTGGCTTCGTAGGCTAGATATATTTTTCCAAGTACACATTAAATACTTCCATAAATTCTAAAAGTGTCAGTCATATACCTCTGAAAATCTTTCTGTAAACTACTAGGAGTATGAAGCAACACACTGGGAAATGGTTTGTATGATTGTTTTTGTTCTGGTTACCTAGTGCCACCCTGATAAGAATATACCACAAATGGGATGGCTTTAACAAACAGGAGTTTATTCCCTTACAGTTTGGAGGCTGTAAGTCTGAGTTCAAAGTGCCAGGCTCAAGGGGCTGGATGAAAGCCCCTCAACCTTGGGCTTCAGCTCTGCACTTGCTCCTGGCCCACTGAAGCTGTAGTCTTTTCTTCATTCAGATAGTGCTACTGGCTGCTGTGACTAACAAGCCCAAGATTGACAAGTAAAAAGGCACAGTCCCGATGTTACCAAAACACACGACAGCCATTAATACAAGTCCATTGAAAGTCTTAAGGTCAGCAGAGCACGGCAGGCTGCTGAACAATGACGTGGCTACCTGCAGGGTTCAAGTATGCCATAAGCTGGAAACAATTCCCCAAGGCTTCTCCTTATATAAAGGAAGCAGACCACAGCCCTAAGGCAGCTACGCAGCTGTTCACAGCAGATTCTACCATGGAGTTGATTACCAGTCTCATCATGGGGAATACTACATCCAGATATCCAGCCACTCAACCAGGCCCAACCAAGCTGACATATAAACTTAACTACCACAGTTTATAATAACAATAATAGTTAATAATAGAACATCATAGGCAGGTGAAGTATAAAACATAGATGTTATGAGCATGTGAAGAGTAAAGTTTGGGCCAAATATAGAATGCTTCCAGTGTGGAAAAAAAGGATGACCAAAAAATTTTCCAAATTATTTCAAATTCAAAATGTAACCTTAACATAGTCCTGAATATTAACATAAGTTTTATTAGTTTAAAATAGTAAAATGTTTCACCTTTATACCTAGAGCCAAACAAGTGATGAGGTTGAAAATCTATAGCTAACTTTGCAGTGTTAAAAATATTTTTTAATGGCATAACATACTACATAAAACATTGTTCCACCTCTACTTTGGTGAGTAGCAACTGGGATCTTAAAAGCTTGCAAGCTGCCATCTAGAGGCAACAAGGGGTCTCACCTCGTCCAGAGCAACGAAGAATGCAGAAAACCAAAAATTAATGGAAACAATCAGTCTTAGTGACTGATACACCACCCAATCTGCAGCCTGCATGACTATGAGACCAGAAGAACTAGATGGTGCCTGGCTACCAATGTCAACCACTTGGAAGGGGATATATGTAGGAGATCCTTGATAGAGAGGGAGAACAATGTGGACAAAACTCAAAATCATTTGGAGAAAAAAAAGGGGGGGGGGCAGGTTTGCTGGTCTGATTGAGCCTGGTGGAACCAGTGAGGCCATGGCCCCTAGCTTCCCATCAGGTCAGGATTTGAACCTATACCTGTGGCTTCCACCCAAGCAAAAGACAAGCATATGAGTCAAACATTTACCTGAGGTAGACAAGCATATGAGTTGAACAATAGATACACTCCTTGGAGAGAACAATCACGGGAGAAAGAAGGGCTGCTTATGCACCAGAAGACAGCTCAGGGGGCAGGAGTGCATGGAGGGGTGGACACAGGGAAGAGGTAATTATTGGGAGGAAGCGGGAGAGGAGATGTTGCATTGTGGTAAATTGTGGTAAATGTCATGAGATGAAGTGTATGTAAACTGCTGTATAGAAAATGAATTTGCTCTGTAAATCTTCACCCAAATGACAATAA
>NW_006922203.1:866400-868053 GCF_000298275.1 Orycteropus afer afer
ATCACAGTACAACAAACTGACAGACAAGTGGTGGACAAATACAGGTTTCTCCTCTGTATCTTGAACACATTTTGAAAATACTCAATAGTGAAAAAAAAAAAACTAGACAGATTTTAAAAGACATTTTAAATGCATATTTCCATCTGAGTACAAGCAGAAGTACATTTTAAAAATTAAATTAAAATATTACCCAGAAGCATATTTCATCAAGGGTACATATTCAACTTATGAGATTTATATGAATTTCTGTCACTTTACAGAAATTACTTTGTTGCTTTTTGCTACAAACTCTGAAACAGAAAACTTGATCTTTAAATTGAGAGAGAGTAATGCATACGTTCAAGTGTAAATAATTAATTTTATCTGTGACCAATATATAATGTATAATACATATAACAGATTTTCCCAACAAAATTGGTAAAAGAAACGATGAATTTTACCTAAATATATATATTTTTTTTATTTTCTAAGTAGGACTCAATGGAGTACCAACTCTTTGCTGTCTTCTGTTTTTGATTGAAATTTTCGTGAAAGGTCCATTGGAAGCAAACATGATAATATTCTAGTCTCCAGAGAGATAGTAGGAACTCTGGAGGTGGAGTGGTTAAGCTCTCAGCTGCTAGGAGGTTCGGCAGTGGGATCACAAGCAGTTTGCCAGGAGAAAGGCATGGCAGTCTGCTTCCTTAGATATTACAGTCTTGGTAATCCTATGGGAGCAGTTCTACTTTGTCTTATGGGGTGTCTTTGAGTCAGAATCGATTTGATATATACACAAACAACATAAATATTCTATATTGTTGTTATTGTTAGGTGCTTTCGAGTCGTTTCCGAGTCATAGTGACCCCATGCTCAGCAGAACGAAACACCGTCTGATCCCGCACCACCGCCATGATCCCTGCTATACTTGAGCTCATTGTTACAGTCACCGTGTCAATCCATCTCATTGTAGGCCTTCCCCTCTTTTGTACACCCTCCACCTTACCAAGCATGACATCTTTCTCCAGGGAATGGTCCCCTCTGACAACATGACCAAAGTAGATGAGATGAAGTCTGGGTATTCTCGCTCCCAAGGAACATCTTGGTTGCACTTCCTCCGGACAGATTTGTTAGTTCTTTTATCAGTCCATGGTATTTTTAGCATTCTTCACCAGCACCACAACTCAAAAGCATCCACTCTTCTTTGGTCTTCCTTATTCATTGTCCAGCTCTCACATGCATATGAGGCAATTGGAAATATCTTGGCCTGTGTCAGGTGAACCTTAGTCCTCAAGGAGACATCCTTGCTCCTCAGCATTTGAAAGAGTTCCTTCACAGCCAACCTGCCCAGTGATACATGTAGTCTAGTGTCCTAACTGCTGCTTCCATTGACAATGATTGTAGACACAAGCAACGTGAATTCTTTGACAACCTCAATATTTTCTCCATTTATCATGATGCTGCTTATTGGTCCAGTTGTGAGGATTTTTTTTCTTTATATTGAGATGTAATCCATACTGCAGACTGATTCTTCTATCTTCATCAGCAAATGCCTCAAGTCATCCTCACTTTCAGCTAGCAAAGTCCTATCATCATCGTATCTCAGATTGCTAATGATTCTTCCTCCAATCCTGATACCATGTTTTTCTTCATATAGTCCAACTTCTCAGATTATTT
>NW_006922203.1:869348-899143 GCF_000298275.1 Orycteropus afer afer
AGCTCCTGGCCTGGTTCTGGCTGAAGATATTGAGCTTTTCCACCACCTCTTGCCACAGATGTAGTCAATCTGATTCCTGTGTGTTCCATCTGGTGAAGTCAATGTGTACAGCCACCGTTTGTGTTGTTGAAAAATGGTGTTTGCAATGAATAAATTGTTGGTCTTGCAAAATTCTACCATGCAAGTTCCAACATTATTTCTGTCACCAAGGCCAAATTTTCCAACTACTGATGATTGTTCGTTTCCCATTTTTGCATTCCTGTCACCAGTGATAATTACCACATTCTGATTGCACGTTCAGTCAATTTCAGATGGTAGAAATTGACAAAAATCTTGAATTTCATTATCTTTGGCTTTAGTGGTTGATGCATAAATTTGACTAAAGTCATATTAACAGGTATTCCTTGTAAGCGTATGGATATTATCCTATCACTGACAGCATTGTACTTCAGGACAAATCTTGAAACATCCTTCATAATGATGAATGCCATGCCATTCCTCTTTAAACTGTCATTCCCGGCATAGTAGATCATTTGATTGTCTGATTCAAAATGGCCAATACCAGTCCATTTCAGCTCACTAATGCCTAGGATATCAATCTTTATGCTTTTCATTTGATAACTTCTAATTTTTCTAGATTCATATTTTGTACATTCTATGTTCTGATTGTTAATGGATGTTTGCCTCTGTTTCTCCTCATTTTGAGTGGTGCCACATCAGCAAATGCAGGTCTCAAAAGCTTTACCTTATACATATGAGTAAGGCTGATTTTACTCTGATAGTGTAGCTCTTGCCCAGTCCTAGTTTGAGAGCTTTCTAAGCTAAGTGACTCATCTTCCTTCTCTGTATTGATCAGTGTTTCCAGGCTATTCATAAAGCAATATTGTATCAGACAGACTTGGCTATTTAAAAAGTGTTCCCTGGCCAATTCTTTGAGAAGTGAATTGCTTCTTCCTTCCTCCTAGTCTGTCTCAGTCTGCAAGATGGGCTGATACCTGTGCACCAAGTGCACCTCACTGGGTTTGAAACACCAGTGGCACAGCCTCAATACTCACAGCAACACATCACCAAAGTAGGACAAACTGATAGACAAGTTTGTCTCCCTTAGCTGTTGGAAACCACTCCAACCACCCTTACCTGTTTACCTGCAGCTGACACCTCGATCTGTTCTGGTGCCTTTTGCCTTTTCTGTCCTCTCCCTGCCTTCCTGCTTCACTGCTTATAGGGCAGGGGCTGGGTTCCCTCTCCTCACCTGGGTGCCTGTGGCTGACTCCTCCATTTTATATTATGAAATAAGAATATTGTCTGTAAGTATAAAATAAAAATTAATATTTACAAAAATGCATGAAGTTTATAAATTTTCTTAGGTAGTGTAATGTAAGGTAAACATAACATTGTGATTTTTATTTTTTTAAAATGCGTACATCATTTAGGATATATCAAACAGTCAACCTGAATAGCTGAGTCAATAACTTGACTACACCAAATACTCAATTCATTCTAAAAATCTCTATTTATACAGTCTTGTATTTTCCCTGAAAAGACTGCTTTATTATTTTAGACTAATTTGATCAACTGGCCAACTTGTTAGCAAAGCTATACTCTCATGATTAGCACTAAACAAATTGATTAGTAGCTTTGCTGACGTACTCCTAATTTCAATGTAGTCCTCCTTAAGTCAACATGGATATTTTGACACTGAAAAATTAGAGAAAAATTTAAGAAATGAAAGTTTCTGTGTGAAATTACTCCTTTCATTTTCTGTTTGTTTTTAACACTTATAAAGAACATTTGTTTACATCTAAAGGATGTTTTCTCATATTTCACTCTAAAACAGATGAAACCAATGATACATTTAGAATTTTACAGCACTATCTCCATCTTCTAACAAAGTCATTTGGTGTGCTTGGAATCCTATCACTAGTATTTTGGCAGTTATCCAAAACACATAGGAAAATATTGTCTAAAACTACTTTCTTTCAGAAGTCAAATAGACACCATTCTTCTGAATTAAAGTGTTAGTTAAAACATTTTGTAAACCCTTCAAATATAATCAAGTTTAATATGACAACAGATGATAAGTAGGATAAACCTCACAATAGTGCAATATGTACTTAAAAATGTTTAGAAAAAGCACTAATTCTGATGGAAACATATTCAAAACGAGAGGTTGTTTTTTCATTAGAGAGGAAAAAAAATGATAACCAAAAGTGAGAATTCAAAAGCAAAAAAATAACAACCAATGCATTCCTGGTCATATCCTGCAAGGGAAGAAGAGCAAAATAAAGCATATTTACCATATCCAAATTTTTATGCCAGTAATGTCCGTATTATTCTTTTTAATTGCCTACAAACCCCACATATTAACTTCATATTGTTGTTGTTAGGTGCTGTTGTGTTGTCTCCGACTCATAGTGACCCTATACTTAGCAGAAGGAAACACTGCCCGGTACTGCACCAGATCCACAATACTTGCTATACTTGAGCCTATTGTGGTAGCCACTGTGTCAATCCATCTTGTTGAGGGCCTTCCCCTCTTTCGTTGACCCTCCATGTTACCAAGCATGACACCCTTCTTCAGGGAATGGTCCCCACTGACAACATGACCAAAGTAGATGAGATGAAGTCTGGCCATTCTTGCTTCCAAGGAGCATTCCGGCAGCACTTCCTCCAGGACAGACTTGTGAGTTCCTTTAGCAGTCCACAGTACTTTCAGCATTCTTTACCAGCACCACAATTCAAAAGCATTCACTCTTCTTCCATCTTCCTTATTCATAGTTCAGATCACTCATAGAATGCCACTGAAAATACCATGGATTTTGTCTGGTGCACCTTAGAGCTCAAGGAGACATCCTTGCTCTTCAGCACTTGAAAGAGGTCTTTTACAGCTGATTTGCTCAATGCTATATGTCATCTGATGTCTTGACTGCTGCTTCCATTGATGTCAATTGTAGAACTGCACAATGGAATGGACAATGAATAAGGAAGACCGAAAAAGAGTTGATGCTTTTAAGTTGTGGTGCTGGTGAAGAATGCTGAAAGTACCATGGACTGCTAAAAGAACTAACAGATCTGTCCTGGAGGAAGTGTATCTGAAATGCTCCTTGGAAACAAGAATGGCCAGACTTAATTTCACCAATTTTGGTCATGTTTTCAGAAGGGACCATTCCTTGGAGAAGGATGTCATGCTTGGTAGGGTGGAGGGTCAACGAAGGAGGGGGAGGCCTTCAACGAGATGGATTGACACAGTGGCTGCAATGATGGGCTCAAGTATAGCAGGGATTGTGGAGCTGGCACGGGACCGGGCAATGATTCATTCTGCTGTGCATAGGGTTGCTATGAGTCGGAAATGACTCGACAGCACCTAACAATAATAACAACAACAAGCATTGGAAGCATTGACAACTTCAATCTTTTCTCCGTTTATTGTGATGCTGCTTATCAGTCCAGTTGTGAGCATTTTTGTTTTCTTTATATTGAGAAGTAATCCATATTGCAGACTGTATTCTTCAATATTCATTAGTAAGTACTTCAGGTCATCCTCACTTTCAGCAAGCAAAGTTATATCATCAGCATATCGCAAGCTGTTAATGATTCTTCCTCCAATCCTGATGCCACATCCTTCTTCATATATATTCCAGCTTCTTTTAGTTGCTCAGTATACAGATCGAATAAGTATGGTGAAAGTATACAACCCTGACACATTCTCTTCTTGATTTTAAATCATGTAATGTCTCCTTGTTCTGTTCATAGACAATATGTACGTAGACAATAGCCTTTTTGTCTATGTACAGGTTCCTCATGAGCACAATCAAGTGTTCTGGAATTCCCATTCTTCTCACTGTTACTCATAATTTGTTATGATCCATGCAATCAAATGCTTTTGCATAGTCAGTAAAACACAAGTAAACATTTTTCTGGTATTCTTTGCTTTGAGCCAAGATCCATCTGACATCAGCAATGATATCCCTTGTTCTATATCCTCTTCTTATTCCAGCTTGTATTTCTGGAAGTTCTCTGTCAATATGCTGCTGCTACTCTTTTTTAATTGTCTTCAGTCAGATTTTATTTGTGTGTGATATTAATGATATTGTTTGATAATTTCCACATTCTGTGAGACCACCTTTCTCTGAAATGAGTACAAATATGGATCTCTTCCAGTCAGTTGGCCAGGTAGTTGTCTTCCAAATCTCCTGGCATAGACAAGCAAGTGCCTCCAGTGTGGTATCCGTTTGTTGAAACATCTCAATGGGTATTCCTTCAGTTCCTGGAGGTTTGTTTTTCAACACTTCCTTCAATGCAGCTTCAACTTCTTCCTTCAATACTTTTGGTTCTTGATATGCCACCTCCTGAAATGGATGAACATCCACCAGCTGTATTTGGTAAGTAACTCTGTGTATTCTTTCCACCTTCTTTTGATGTTTTCTGCATCATTCAATATTTTGCCCATAGAATATCTCAATATTGCAGCTCGAGGCTTGAATTTTTTCTTTAGTTCTTTCAGCTTGAAAAATGGTGAGCATGTTCTTCCCTTATGGTTTCCTAATTCCAGGTCTTTGCACATTTTGCAAAATTATAATAATTGGTTTTGTCTTTTCAAGCTGCTCTCTGAAATATGTTCAGCTTTTTTATCTTATCCTTTCTTTCATTTGCTTTAGCTATTCTCCATTCAAGAACAAGTTTCAGAGTGTCTTCTGACATCTATTTTGGTCTTCTTTTCCTTTCCTATCATTTTAATGACCTTTTGCATTCTTCATAGATTATTTTCTTGATGTCTTCCTGCAATTACTCTGATTTTCGGTCATTGGTGTACGTACAATGCTTTAAATCTATTTTAGATGGTCTCTGAATTCAGGAGCGTTATATTCAAGGTCATATTCTGGCTCTCATGGAGTTATTTTAATTGTCTTCAACTTCAAGTTGAACTGACATATCAGCACTTGATGATTTTTTCCACAATCAGCTCTTGACCTTGTTTTGGCTGAAGATATTCAGCTTTTCCATCACCTCTTGCCACAGATATAGTCAATCTGATTCCTGTGTACTCCATCTGGTGAAGTTCACATGTATTAACACCATTTGTGCAGTTTAAAAAAAAAAGGTATTTGCAATGAATAAGCCGTTGGTCTTACAAAATTCTATCATGCAATCTCCAGCGTTATTTCTGTCATCAAGGCCAAATTTTCCAATTACTGGTGATTTTTCTTTGTTTCCCACTTTTGCATTCTAGTCTCCAGTGACAATTAACACACCTTGATTGCATGTTCGGTCAATTTCAGACTGCACGAGTTGATAAAAATCTTTAATTACTTCATCTTTGTTTTGGTGGTTGGTGTGTAAATTTGAATAATCATAGTACTAACTGGTCTTCCTTATAGGTGTATGGATATTATACTATCACTGATAGCATTCTACTTCAGGGCAGATTTTTAAACATCCTTGTGATGATGAATGCCACCCTATTCCTTTTCAAATTGTTGTTCCTGACATAATAAATCATATTGTTGTCTGATTCAAAATGGACAAAAAGGTCCATTTTAGCTCAATAATGCCTAAGATATCAATGCTTACACATTCAGTTTCATCTTTGACAACTTCCAATTATCCTAGATTCATACTTTGTACATTCCATGTTCCAATTATTAATGGATGTTTGAAGCTGTTTCTCCTCAATTTGAGTTGTGCCACATCAGCAAATGGAGGTTCTGAGAGCTTTATTTATCCATATCATTAAAGTTGGTTCTACTCTGATGAGGCATCTCTTTCCCAGCTGTATATTGATTGCCTTCTGACATAAGGGGTTCACCTTCCTGCACTATATTGGCCAATGTTTCTGGGATATTCATAAAGTGGCCCAGTAATGTATTAGACAATGTTTCTCTGCTATTCATAAGGTTTTCCCTGGATAATTCTTTGAGAAGTGAGTAGCCTCTTCCTTCTTCCTAGTCTGTCTCAGTCTATAAGCTGCCTTGAAACCTGTGCACCATGTGCAACCCTGCTGGGTTTGAAACACTGGTGACACAGCCTCAAGCCTCACAGCAACACACAAGCTACCACAGTATGACAAACTGACAGACAAATTAATCCCCCTTAGCTGCTCAAAACCTCTCCACCCTCCACTTACCTGAATCCTGCCACTGTGGGCCCTAGCTTCCCTCATTCCTGCCTTTGGGTGAGGGATATATCCCTCCCTTTATCTGGATCCTGCTTTATAAGCACAAAAACAAACACAAACAAAAACTAAAACAAACATACTCACTGCCATTGCATCAATTCTGACTCATAGCCACCCCCATTGAGTTTCCAATGTTGTAAATCTTTATGGAAGCAGATGACCTATCTTTCTTCCACAGAGTTGTTGATGGGTTCAAACCATGGACCATTCAGTTAGCAGCCAAATGTCTTAACTACTACACCACCAGAGTTCCTTTTTATAAGCAGAGTATACTAATTTTTTTTCACCTGTTCTCACTTAAATTTCTGTTCTTTTTTTTTAAATTTTATTTTAGTTTCCTGTCCAATAACTTTAATGTTAAGTATTGGTGCTTGTAGATGCAGAAATTGCTTCTCAGTAGCAGACCCTCATCAGATTAACCTCCAAATTCTGAAGCACCCTTTATGGAAGGGTTCCTTCCTTGCTCTGTGTGGTAGTTAAGATTAACTTGGCTAGTCCTAGTTTTGAGCAGCTGGGCAGATGGATGTAGTCATTCCCCATGATGAGACTGGTAAACAACTCCATGGTGGAATCTGCTATGAGAAGCTGAGTACCTGCATATGGATGTGCTCAGGGAAATGCACACAGGCACCTGCATCATCTGCTACACCACTTCATGTGAAGCTGACATCGCATGACTCAAGAGCACATGGACAAAGCAATCCCCCATGGGACCACCCTGCTCTAGAGCTTTGGCAGCCCCAGATGCAGCCCTCCACCTTTCTCCAGTGCAACACCCCTGATCATAGATCAGCTGCAAGGAACTCCATTGCTCTGAGGTGAAGCTACAAACTTACCCAAAGAAAAGCAGTTTCAACTGTTTATTTTCTGATTACAGGGTAGTACCGAACTCAGGCCACTGCTTTATCATTAAAAAAAAAAAAAAAAAAAAGCCTATACTTTACTATCTACCACTCGTCTCTCAATTTGTTGTACTTGCATGTTACTGTGAGGCTTGAGGCCATACCACCAGTATTTCAAATACCAACAGGATCATCCTTGGTGGACAGGTTTCATCAGAGCTTCTACTCTAAGACAGACTTGGAAGAAGGAAGGGACCATCCACTTCTGAAAGAATTGGCCAGTGAAAACCTTTTGAAAAGCAGTGAAACATTGTCTGATATTTTACTGGAAAAATTAATGACTAGCCCCAAAACCTTATCTAATATAGTGTTGAAAGATGAACCCCTCAGGTCAGAAGGCACTCAAAATATTACTGGGGAAGAGCTGCCTCCTCACAGGGGAGTCGACCTTAAAGCTGTGGATGGAGTAAAGCTTTCAAGACCTATATTTGCTGATGTGGCATAAGTCAAAATGAGAAGAAACAGCCACAAACAGCCATTAGTAGTCAGAACATGGAATGTAGACAGTATGAATCTAGGAAAACTGGAAATTATTAATAATGAAATGGAATGCACAAAAATCAATATTGTAGGTGTTAGTGACCTAAAATGGACTAGTGTTGGCCATTTTAAATCAGACAACCATATAATGTAGTACGCCAGGAATGACAAAATGATGAGACATGGCATGGGATTCATTGTCACAAAGAATATTTCAAGATCTATCCTGAAGTACAATGCTGTCAGTGATAGGGTAATATTCATATGGCTACAAGAAAGACTAGTTAATACTATTGTTATTCAAATATACCGACCAAACACTAAAGCCAAAGACCAGGAGATTGAAGATTTTTACCAACTTCTGAAGTCTGAAATTGACCATATATGCACTCAAGATGTGTTTATTATTACTGATTATTGCAATGCAAGTTAGAAACAAAAGAATCACCAGTAGTTGAATATGGCCTTGGTGAAAGCAATGACACTGGAGATGGTATGATGGAATTTTGCAAGACCAATGACTTATTCATTGCAAATACCATTTTATGACAACATGAACAGCAGCCATACATGTGGATTTCACCAGATGAAGTACACAGGAATCAGATCAACTACATCTGTGAAAAGATGAGATGGGAAAGCTGGATATCTTCAGTCAAAACAAGGCCAGGAGCTGATTGTGGAACAGACATCAACTGATCATATGCAAGTTAAAGCCCATTAAAACAAGTCCATGAGAGCCAAAATAAGCAGAGAGTAATTAAAGCTATAGAAGAAATGACATGATAAAAGAATTGAACCAAAGATTACAAAGAGCAGCTTGAGAAGACAAAGCCAATTACTATAATGAAATGTGAAAAACCTGGAGTTAGAAAACCAAAAGGGAAGGATACGCTTATCATTTCACAAGCTGAAAGATTTGGGGAAAAAATTCAAGCCTTGAGTTGCAATATTGAAAGATTCTATGATACTGCCTCAGAAACCCAAGGAGGGGTCGCTATGAGTCAGGTCTGAATACGGCACATAACAACAATAACATGGGAAAAATATTGAATGATACAGGAAACATGAAAGAAGATGCAAGGAATACACAGACCCACTGTATAAAAAGACCTGTTCTATCTTCATCCATTTCAGAAGGTGGCATATGATCTAGAACCAGTGGTATTGAAGGAAGAAGTTGAGGCTGCAATGAAGGAATTGGTGAAGAACAAGGCTCTGGGAATTGACAGAATACCCACTGAGATATTTCAAGACACAGATGCCCCATTGGAGGCACTCATTCGATTTTACCAAGAGATTTGGAAGACAGCTACCTGGCCAACTGACTGGAAGAGTTCCATATTGGTACCTACTCCAAAGAAAGGTGATCCCACAGAATGTGGAAATTATAAAACAATATCATTAATATCACTCACAAGTAAGATCTTACTGAAGATAATTTAAAAATGATTGCAGCAGTATATTGACAGAGAACTTCAGAGGTGCAAGCTGGATTCAAAAGAGGATGTGGAACAAGAGATATCATAGCTGCTGTCAGATGGATCTTGGCTCAAGGCAAAAAAAAAAAAACAGAAAGATGTTTATTTGTGTTTTATTAACTACACAAAGGCATCTGATTGTGTGCATCATGACAAATTATGGATTACATTGAGAAGAATGAGAATTCCTGAACACTTGATTGTACTCATGAGGAACCTATACATTGACTAGGAGGCTGCTGTTAGAACAGAACAAGGGGACACTGCATGGTTTAAAATTAAGAAGGAAGTAAATCAGGATTTTATCCTTTCCCTATACTTATTCAATCTATAGGCTGAGCAAACAATCTAAGAAGCTGGACTATATGAAGAAAAACGTGGCATCAGGATTGGAGGAAGAATCATTAACCGGAGATAAGCTGATGATACAACTTTGCTTGCTGAAAGTGAGGATGACTTGAGGCACTTATTGATGAAGATTGAAGACTACAGTTTTCAGTATGGATTACATCTCAATATAAAGAAAACAAAATCCTCACAACTGGACCAATAAGCAGCATCACGATAAATGGAGAAAAGATTGAGATTGTCAAAGAATTCACATTGATTGGTTCTTCAATCAATGCCAATGGAAGCAGCAGTTAGGTCATTGGATGATGTGTAGCACTGGGCAGGTCAGCTGCAAAGGAACTCTTTCAGGTGCTGAAGAGCAAGGATGTCTCCTTTAGGACTAAGGTGCACCTGGAACAAGCCATATTTCCAATTGCATTGTATGCATGTGAGAGCTGGAGAATGAATAAAGAAGACTGAAGAAAAGTTGATGCCTTTAAGTTGTGGTGCTGGCAAAGGATGCTAAAGTACCATGGACTGATAAAAGAACTAACAGATCTGTCTTGGAGGAATTGCAGCTGAAATGCTCATTGGAAGTGAGAATGGTCAGACTTCATCTCACCTACTTTGGTCATGTTGTCAGAAGGGACCATTCCCTGGAGAAGGATGTCATACTTGGTAAGGTGGAGGGTCGACAAAAGAGGGGAAGTCCTTCAACAAGATGGATTGACATGGTGGCTGTAACAATGAGCTCAAGCATAGCAAGGATCATGGAGCTGCCTCGGGATTGGGTGATGTTTCATTCTGCTGTGCATGGGGGTGCTATGAGTCAGAAATGACTCAACAGAACCTAACAACAACAACAACAACAACATGAGAGCCAAAATATGACATTTCTTACATTCTTCTAGGGAATAGATTTGATGCACTGAACACAAATGACCAAAACCAGAGGAATTGCAGGAAGACATCAAGAACATCCTCCATGAAGAAAGCAAAAGGGCATTAAAAAGACAGGAAAGGAAGAAAAGACCAAAATGGATATCAGAAGAGATTCTGAAACTTGCTCTTGAATGGAGAGTAGCTAAAGTTAATAGAAGAAAGGACAAGATAAAAGAGCTGAACAGAAGACTTCAAAGAGCAGCTCGAGAAGATAAAGTCAATTATTATAATGAAATGTGCAAAGACCTAGAGTTAGGAAACCAAAAGGGAAGAACATACTCAGCATTTCTCAAGCTGAAACAACTGAAGAAAAAAATCAAACCTTGAATTGTAATATTCAAAGATTCTATGGGCAAAATATTGAATGATGCAGGAAACATCAAAAGATGATGGGAAGAATACACAGGGCCACTGTAGCAAAAGTAATTGGTCAATGCTCATATATTTCATGAGGTGACAGGTGATCAAGAGCAAATGGTATTGAAGGAAGAAGATGCCACACTGAAGGAATTGGCCAAAAAAGAAAAAAGGGGGAAAAAAAAAAAAAACACCTCTCCAGGAATTGACAGAATCCTTACTGAAATCCTTCAAAAAATGGATGACACACTAGAGTCACTCATTCATCTATGGCAAGAAATTTAGAAGACTACTACTTGGCCAACTGACTGGAACACATCCGTGTTTGTACTCATTCCTAAGAAAGGTGATCTCACAAAATGTGGAAATTACTAAATAATATCATTAATATCACACACAAATAAAATCTTGCTGAAATAATTAAAAAATGGTTATAGCAGTATATTGACAGAGAACTTCCAGAAATGCAAGCTTGATTCAGAAGAGAATGTTGAGCTAGGGATATCTTTGTTGATGTCAGATGGATCTTGGATGAAAGCAAAGAATACCAGAAAGATGTTTACTTGTATTTTATTGACTATGCTGAAGCATTTGATTGTGTGGATCATAAAAAAATATGGGTAACATTGAAAAGAATTGGAATTCCAGAATACTGAATGTTGCTCGTGTGCAAACTATATATAGACCACGAGACTGTAGTACAAACAGAACAAAGAGATAATGCATTTAAAATCAGAAAGGAAATGTGTCAGAGTTGTATTCTTTCACCATACTTATTCAATCTGTATACCGAGCAATCTGTATACTGAGCACTACCTCCGCAGTGATACCACCTTGGAAATCCAAGGAGGGGTTTCTATGAGTTGGATCTGATTTGATGGAAGTGGATATGGGTTGGAATCGACTCCATGGATGTGGGCTTGGTGTGTTTGGTAAATCCAAGAAACTGGACTATATGAAGAAGAACTTGACATCAGGATCGGAAAAAGACTCATTAATAACCTCGGATATGCAGACAACACAACCTTGTTTGCTCAAAGTGAAGAAGACTTGATGCCCTTACTGATGAGATTAAAGACTACAGTCTGCAGTATGACTACACCTCAACAAGAACAAAAGATAAGAAAATCCTCACAGCTATACCAATAAGCAGCATCACAATAAATGAAGAAAAGATTGAAGTTGTCAAAGATTTCATATTATTGTTTCCACAGTCAACACCAATGGAAGCAGCAGTCATGAAATCAGACACTTGGTTGCATTGGGCAAATCTGCTGCAAAAAGATCTCTTTAAAGTGCTGAAGAGCAAAGGTGTCTTGTTGAAGACTAAGGTGTGCATAACCCAAGCCATGGTTGTTTCAATCATCTTATATGCATGTGAAAGATGGACGATGGGAGATCGAAGAAGAGTTGGTGCTTTTGAGTTGTGGTGTTGGTGAAGAGTACTGAAAGTACCATTGACTGCCAGAAAAAACTAATGTATCTGTCCTGGAAGAAGTGCAGCCCGAGTGCTCCTTGGAAGCAAGAATGGCCAGGTTTGTTTCACCTACTTTGGTCATGTTGTCAGAAGGGACTATTCCCTGGAGAAGGATATCGTGTTTGGTAATGTGAGGTCCAGCAAAAAAGGGAAAACTCTCAATGAAATAAATTGACACAGTGGCTGCAATAATTGGGTAAAGTATAGCAAAGACTGTGAGGTTGACACAGGACTGGGCAGTGTTCATTCTGTTCTACATAGGGTCACTAAGAGTCTGAGCCAACTCAGCAGCACCCAAAAACAACAATAATGTCTTTATTATAAGCAGCTCCAGTGGTGCAGTCCCCAAGGTATATGACACTAATCAGAAGGTTGGTGGTTTAAATCTACCAGCCACTCTGCAGAAAGGCTATAAAGATTTACAACCTTGGAAAACCAGTGCCCGTAGCTATGAGTTGGAACTGACACACTGGCAGTAGTTTATACCTTTATTATAGAAATATGATAAAACCCACATTTTTGGACAATGGAATGAAAGTGAAAACCAAACAAACTAAATCTACTTCCATGGAGTCAATTCCAACCCATATCCACTTCCATCAAGTCGGATTCAACTCATAGTGACCCCTCCTTGGGTTTTCAAGGCAGTATCACTACAGAAGTAGATTGCCCAACCTTCCTTCTGAAGAGTAGCTGGTGAGTTTGAACTGCCCCCCTTCTGATTAGCAGTCAAATGCCTTAGGCACTACACCACCAGAGCTCCAACCCATAGTTACCCCAATTGGGTTTCTAAGGCTGTAAATCAATTATGGAAGTAAATTGCCCATCTTCCTTCTATGGAGCTATTAGTGGGTTTGAACTGCCAATCTTCTGGTTAGCAGGCAGCTACCTTAGGCACTGCACCATCAGAGCTCCTTGAATGAAGGTGAAATGGAATTTCACTCCCATTTCTTGATATTCACTCTCAGAAATGTCAGAAAACATGAGTGGTATATGACTGTGTTATGCCAGAACTTTTTTATATAATTTTATCCTTTCTTCCTGTTACATGTGTATATGTGTTATTTAAGTGGGCATGCTGTTTGTGGAAAAGTGCAGGATTCAGGCTCTTAGACTTCATTAAATTAAAATGCTACTGCAACCAAACTAAGTCTGTAACTTTAAATTCAGTGTTCCTGTTATAAGGTACACAGGGTATGATAATTTCTTTGACCCCAAGACAATAAGATCAAATAGTTGTTTTTTGTTAAAAAACTCAGGAACAATGTCAGTTATTTAAACAGAAAGGTATATAATTATACATTTAAATACATTTAAATTTAATTTAACGTAGATAATGAGCTACTAGATGAAATTTGCATATGAATATTTGCAGAAATACATTTTATAATAAATTTACATATGCTGTTGCTGAGGTAATATATAAAACCTTTCTGTTCTCTTTGCAGAGATTTATATTCAGAATTTACATCACACAATGCAAAATTGAGCACTTTAAATTGGTATATCTCAGGCAGAAAAGCCTGTAATATTCCTGAAGAGAAATTATTCTGTTCTTGCAGAGGTATTTTTCATTGTGGAAAATGGCTTTACTTTGAATTTGAACAACATTTTTTTATGTATAATGATCACTGGGATTTGTTGTTTGTAAAGAGTAGGTAATGCACAGACTAATTTGCATTCATATTTATGCTAGCATTCTAGTGTTTGTATTTATATTTAATATGCTAAAATATATATTCATGTGTCATTTGGGAAATAGCTATTTCCACTGGTAATTTCATGGTATTGCTCTCTTTTTAGAATTGGAATAAATTGCAAATATGCCATCAAGGAATATAAAATTAAATTCTTAAATTTTCTTTATTCCTTTCTTGCATATTTATATTAGCAGCAATACCATTTACATACTGACTTCAGTATTTGAGCCATTTGGTGGCTCAATTATCTGCGAAGTTACTTGTCTGAGGTCTCACAGCTACTAAGCCCTGAAAGATGGTGATGATGTTGTAGGAGGGTAGATAATGAACTGCTGGCCTTAATTCTGCTCAGATTTATTACCAAGAACAAATTTGTGGATGGCTGAATCTTCACCAGTATTTCTATTTCTATTAGTGCTTTAGGTATCCAAATGAATTTTAAAAACTTCAGAAAGAACAGTTTGCCATTAAATATCTTTGGTGTTCTATTCAGACCTCTTTTTTTAAAAAAGTAAGATCACTTACTTGTTATTGGTTATGAAAGGCATACATCACCATTGCAAATCATCTGTTAAGCACAAAAACATATGAAGAAATTAATAATAAATGATCTCCCATATTTCACATCACAGGCAACCACTCTTAATGATATATTCTGGTATATAACTTTCAATCTTCATAAATGCACTTAGAGATTATTTATACACACATTCTAAATTAAATCTATATACACGTGTAGTTAGAAGCAGTTCTATTATTTTAAAAACTGAGATCATAATGTAATTACATTTAATATACAACTATATTTTATTTCCTGTGGTACAAACAATTAACATACTTAGCAAGTAACTGAAGGTTAGATGTCATAGTTAACTTCTTCTGAAGTGCCTCAGAAAAGAGGTCTGATGATCTCTTTCTGGAAATCAACCATTAAAACCTCTACAGAACATAGTTCTACAATGATACATATGGGGTCCCCATGAGTTGGACCCATTTACTCATACAATTAACATTTGCTTGCATTAAATATATACCAGACATGTGAAAGATACAGAAAATACAAGAAATGTAACAAGTCCTATGTGAAATTTGGTTCAAATCCACCAGCCATTCCTCGGAAGGAAGATGGGGCAATCTACTTCCGTAGTGATACTGTCTCGGAACCCAGTGAGGGGTCACTGTGAGTCAGGTCCAACTCGACGGCACATAACAACAACAACAAATGTGAAATTCAATAAGTCATTTTTCTACATAAAGATGTTATAGCATGAGACATAGACAGGCAAAATTAGTGGAATTTAATCACATCAAGAGAGTATAAGGTTTCCAAGGGTAAACTATTGAATTAATGGACAGGGTGATGTGGGAGAATTTGAAGATTAAAATTCCAAATGAAAGAAGGAAATGAAAATTTTTAATGTGGTAGGAAAAGGCAATGTTGTTTGTAATGGTATTAAACTATGAAGGATCCTGCTGTAGATCTCACAACAAGAAGAGAGCTGTGTGATGTGGCCATTTGGTGGGGCATTATTCTCCATTTCACAAGGAGAGAGGTAAAGACTACAGATTTGCACATAAAAAGTAAGCAAAATAGGATTACTATTGCTAGAGGAGAACAGAAATTAGACTCACTCTTCTTCCCAAGAAGTGTTGACTTGTATGGTTCACATTAATTCATGGAAGAACAGGGAGGAATTTAGGTTTCCTCCAAGATATTGGAACTATCTAAATTTGTGAAATTGTGTCTGTCTTGTCCTTTATATGACAATTGCACATGCACCTTGCTCTTTATGTCAGCAGCAACTAAGATCAGAAAATGTTGAATCTTACTAAAGAGTGCCTCGTTACTTACGTTTAAGTCTCTTAGGCTCATTATTTCATTTTTAAATAAATAAATTATCTCCTGGAAATTAAGTGAAGGGAAGCTCAAGTGGGAAAAAAAAAAAAAAAAAGAAAAGAAAAGAAAAAGAACACATGCGACATTTCAAAAGACAGCACAAATATAAATATAACTTCTGCATCTTGGAATATTTATATAGTTTTAATAAGACACATACATATTGGAAAAAAAATATTTTCTCAGGACATTACATCAACTGACTAGATCTTGTTGTTGTTGTTGTTGTTATTTGCCGTCGAGTCGGCCCCGACTCATAGCGACCCCTCCTTGGGTTTCCGAGGCAGTATCACTACGGAAGTAGGATTGCCCAACCTTCCTCTAACCCTCCTCAAATAACCATTAAAAGAAAGAAAAAAAAAAAAAACTTTTATTAAAGACCATGTTTGTCACAAACATTAAGAACATACTTTTCTTCTCTTAAAAGTGTAGTTCTTTTGATTGACATACACTGATCCCAGTGCTGAAAACCCTATGGAGCAATTCTACTGCATAATATATGGGGTCACAATGAGTTAGAATAGACTCCACAGCAACTGTATATTTTCTTTGTCTGTTTGTTTGTTTTGGTATTGGTAACACAGTTACTGAAAAATGCTTTCTTCTGATAATTAAGACAAAATAGTGTGGGTTTTGATTTTTACCTCTATCAAATTTGGACAATAATCTTGCCTTATATCAAATCATAGAATAAGACCTACAAGTATACAGTAAGGTAAGATGGAAGATGATGAGTGTCAAGAGAATGGGAAAGTCTACTCTGAATATCAGTCTTTACTGTAAATAATTATATGAACATGGTCTCAGGAACATATACTTTGACAGTCTCATGTTGTAAAGGATGAGGGAGACTAGGCTGGGAAATGAAATGAGTCAGAAAAAGCTGACACTTCTATTTTTCATGATTTCTGCATAGATTTCCCCAGAAGTATATACTCCCAGAGACTTCACTTCCTAGGAAGAAATAATTAACATCAATATAATCTAGGGAAGTGTGGCTGGGAGCACTCTGTTAAAAATACCAGTTTCTTTTCAAAGTTCATCATGTACATAATGTGCCAATATCCTTCAGGGGACTAGTAATTCTAACCTCCACTTATAGTGCAAATTAATGTCTTCATTCTTGTCATTGCCTGTCTCTTGCTGGAAGCAAGTAATGGATTGTCCTCATCTTTGAGAGTTCTCTGTCTAATCATGTAAAGTGGAGATGTATGAAGACTTTCAGTTTTCCCTCTTAGTCACAGTGAGGGGTACAGAAAATCCTGACAGTAACCACTTAGCCAGAGGCTACACAGAACTTTCAAATAAAGCTTAGGTGGAGAAAGGGACTAGTGTAACATTTTCTTTGCAATTCTGCTGTTGAATAAACTGTACTTTAAAACAGATATGTCATCTATTATTCTCTTGTGGTCTGTTTCTGTTCAATTTTTCTCCTACAGGTTTGAAAAGTCTCTCATCTAAAAGAGGGGAAAAAAAAAACAGAATATATTAATATTTCATTGGCCTGTCAGTCATATAGAGTCCTTTTTAAGACAGCAATTAAATCTCACAAAGTTGTACAACCCTGTGCCCCACTCTAAAATTATAAATCACTGTTCTTATTTTAAGTTTAGTTGAGAGGAAATTAAGGTGTTATAATCCCAAGATATGAAGGGAAGATTCATGTTTACCCATCTGACAACTGTCAATAATACTTATAATTTCTTTACGGTTTTCCAAGTTATTAAATAAAAATAGAACTTAGAGTCAATGAGATGCATTCATAATGAAAATATGACATTATTTACTGACAAAAGTCCTTACTATTGTAGGAAATATATTAATTGTAAAAAAGATCACAGAATCCGAGAGATAGAGTGTCTGTACTCAAGTATTTGTGATATTTTTTAGTAGCTGTGAGACATTGGACAAGTAATTTAACTTATATAGGGCTTGGTTTCTTCGTCTCTTATTGAGTAGTATCTAATGAATAAGATTTAGCAATGTCTGCATTTTTACAGGTAAAATACATAGCACATAAACTGACACTTTTAGGATTTCACTATTACAGGGATATTTCAATGAAATGTTTACTATTGGATAATTGTTATTATCAAATCAACCACTCACACTACCATCATGTATTTTTCTTAACTGGAAGTTTTTTAGGAACTTCATAAAACAGTAGAAAGCATACCACTAGATATCAAAGTAATTATATTATAGAATAAAAATGAAAAAAACTAAACCTAAATTAGAACTACAAATCTGCCATAAAAAATATGTTAACACTAAATATATACATATGGACCTAAGGGATTAGGATCCGAGTTGGTGGAGTAGCCATAATAATTACCCAGATCCTGTACAACAAGGATCTGAGAAACTAAGAGAAATAGGTGCAGAAGACATCCTGGAACCCTGACCTTTAAATAAAAGGACAAACAAGTAGATCAGATATTGATTAGAAGAAGAAATTAAATGAAAAAGGAGACACATTAAGCAATGAATTTTCAACTGGTCTGGCATAGCCCAGCCATTTTGAATCTTTGCCAGCAGTGTTAGGATTCTGCCAAGAACAAGTTAACTGGCCACACTCACCAGTACTACACTGGCAATCACACTGGTGTCCAGTGAAGTGTGATCAATCCTTTACCTTGCACAACTTCCCAGTGACCAGAAGTAGAACCCTTGCACTCCAGTGACCAGTTAAGCCACCCCACCTCCTCTCTACTACCTGGTGTTTCATTTCCCATGTTGTCCCCCACTCATCACTAGAGTGTTTCAGAGGTGTGAGGCACAATAAGGTGGATCAATTGACACAAATTTGCTGTCTCAGACATATGCATCAGGACCTTGCACTGGTGCTGTGCTATTTCTTATCCTTTTTTTTTGTTTGTTTATTTGTTTGTTGTTTTCTTTGTATTTCTTACCTCTTCTCTCCTATTTTCTTTTCTTTTTCTTTCTCTCCCTCATTTTTTCCCCCATCAGACAGGCGACAGAAATTCTTCCCAGCCATAGATGTTAACAGCAGATCACAGCCAGCACTCACTAAGTCTGGACTCAGATACTCTACAAACCAGCCATGAGAGATTTACATCCACATTCTCATGTACTACAAAATCCACCCAGACACAGATGAATGTCCTAGTGCAGTAAAATTAAGGGAAATAGCATACTTCATGGGTTGCCAGGAAAAATTAAAACAACTAGACAAACAGCAACAACAAAAAAAAGCAAGTGAAGCAAACCAACATAAAACTAACACATAAATACAATAACATCACAATGTCCAAGAAATAATTGACAATTTTTAATCTTACAAAAAATAGGTTGAGATGGCTAAAGAAAGAGACCAAATTACAGAGCCAGACAGTCTTTCAGAGGAAGAATTCATATTGGAACTACTTCATAAGGAAAATATTTATATATACATGACTTCAGAAAATTAAGAAAGAGATCAAAGAAACAAAGACAAAAACAAGAAAATCATAGACAAAGGCAAGGCAAACTCAGAAAAATCTACAGAAGAATACAAGAACAAGTTGACAAAATAAACATAAAATGATAACCTGTACAGAAATAGAAAATAGAAATCCAGAAGATTAATACTAAAATTTCAGAAGTGCGTTACTCACTGGAAGCATAAAAGCATAGAACTGAATCAATGGAAGAAAGAATTAATGAACTTGAAGACAAATATTTTAATATTAATCTGTTAGAATAATCAGAAAAAGAAAAAAAATGAAGAAAATCTAAGATTTGTGTAAGATGCTATTAAGAGGAATAACTTACATATGATCATATTCCAGAATGAGAAGAGGCCAAAAAAATGATGGAGAAAAGTGTCAAATAATTGGTCCAGAAATCTTCCTTAATATGAAAGACGAGAAGATATTCATTTAAGAAGCTCAACAAACAACACACAGGAGAAACTCAAAAAGAAAATCACCAATCTATATCATTACCAAAAATTATACAACCAAAGAAAAAATCACCCTGAAAACAATTTAGGGAAAACAAAAAGATCAAGGAAAACCAAGAAGACCAAGATCTGATTTCTCAGCAGAAACCATACAGCCAAGAATGCAATGAGATGATATATACAAAACCCAGAAAGAAAATTTTAAAAAGCCAACCAAGATTTATATATACAGCAATATTGTCCCTAAAAAGTGCATGAAATGAGGACATGTTCAGATAAATAGAAATTAAGGAACTTTGTAAATACCTAAACAACCTTTTAAGAAATACTAACTTCTGAAATCTGAAATCGACCAAACAAGTAATGAAGATGTATTGATAATTATTCCTTGAAAATTCCTTTTCAAGCAACATAAATGACAGCTATACACATGGAATTCACCAAGTGGAATACACAGGAATCAAATCAACTACATCTGTGAATATAGACAATGGAGAAGCTCAGTATCATCAGTCAGAAAAAGGCCACAGGTCAACTGTGGAACAGACCATCAATTGTTCATATGCAAATTTAAAGAAAATTTAAGAAGTCCAAAGAGCCAAAATATAACCCTGCATATATCCCATTTGAATTTAGATACCATCAGAAGAATAGATTTAATGCATTGAACATCAATGGCCAAACACATCAAGGACATCACAAATACAACAAAAGATTATTTAAAAGACAAGAAAAGAAGAAAAGACAAATAAGGATGTCAGAAGAGATTCTGCAACTTAGTCTTGAATGGAGAGCAGCTACAGTGAATGGAAGAATTGATGAAGTAAAAGAGCCAAACAGAAGATTTCAGAAGACAGCTCATGAAGACAAAATCAAGTATTATAAGATTATGTGCAAAGACCTGGAATAAAAAAAAAAAAAAAAAGGAAGAACACTTGGTATTACTCAAACTGAAAGAAATGAAGAAAAACTTCAAATATTGAGTTGCAATATTGAAGGATTCTATGGACACAATGTTGAATGAGGCAGGAAGCATCGAAAGATGATAGAAGGAATATAGAATCACTACACCAAAAAGATTTGGTCAATGGTCAACTATCTCAGGAAGTAGTATATGATAAAGAACCAATGGTATTTATGGAAGAAGCCCAAGCTTCCCTGAAGGAACTGGCAATAAATAAAGCTACAGGAATTGACTGTGTGCCCATTGAGATGTTTCAACAAAAGGGTGCAATGCTGGGAATGATCATTCATTTATGCTAAGAAATTTGATAGAAAGCTATCTGGCCAATTAGCTAGAACAGATCTATATGTATGCCCTTTCCAAAGAAAGGTAATAGAACAGATTGTAGAAATTATCAAACTATATCATTGCTATCACATGCAAGTTAAATTTTGCTGAACATAATTAAAAAATGGCTGCAGCAGTATACTGAAAGGGAAATGCCAGAAATTCAGATTCAGAAAAGGAATCTGAGGGATGGAATCATTGTAGATATCTGATGGATCTTGGCTGAAAGCAAAGAAAACCAGAAATATATTTACCTCTATTTTATTGACTATACAAAAGCATTCAACTGTGTGCATTATAACAAATTATGGATAGCAATCAGAAGAATGGTAATTCCAGAACACTTAATTATGTTCATGAGGAACCTGGATATAGACCAAGAGGTAATTGTTCTAACAGAACAAGGAGATACTAAATGTTTCTAATCAAGACACGTGTTTGTCAAGATTCTTTCCTTTCATCATATTTATTTTATTTGTATGCTAAGTAAATAATATGAGAAGCTTAATCATGTGAAGCAGAACACAGCATCAGGATGGTAAGAAGATTCATTAACAATCTGATATGTGCAGATGACACAACATGGCTTCCTGAAAGTGAGTATGACTTGAAACACTTACTGATGTGCATAAAAGCCTACAGCCTTTAGTATGGATTATATCTCCATAGAAATAAAACAAAGATCTTCACAATTGGATTAATAAGTAGCATCATGATAAATGGATAAAAAATTGAAGTTGTGAGGCATTTTATTTTACTAAGATCCACAATCAACATCCATTTTAGCAGAAGTCAAGAAATCAAATGATGCATTGCACTGGGCAAATGTGCTGCAAAAGACATCTTTACAGTGTTGAAGAACAAAAATATGTCACTTTGAAAAAATAATGTGCACCTGACCCAAGACATGGTATTTTCAATAGCTTCATATTCATGTGAAAGCTGGACAGTGAATAAGGAAGACAGAAGACATATGGATGCATTTGAATTCTTGTTTTGACAAAGAATACTGAAAATATCTTGAACTGCCAGAAGAACAAACAAATCTGTCTTGGAAGAAGTATACCTGGAATTCTCCTTAGAAGTGAGAATGGCTAAACTTTATCTCATGTATTTTGGTCATGTTGTCAAAAGTAACTGGTTCCTGGAGAGAGATGATGTGTGATAAAGTAGACAACTAGACAAAAAGGGGAAGACCCTCAATGTTATAGATTGACACAGTGACTACAATAATGACCCCAAGCAGAGCAAATATTATGAATATGGTGCAAGACCAATCAGTGTTTCCTTCTGCTGCAATGAGTTGGAGCCAACTTGACAGAACCTAACAGCAACAACAAACATGCAGTTTGGCCCCAAAGGAGTTATCCATCTTAAGTAATGATTTAGTATTTTGGAGATAGCTGCTTTTATTTTTCATTTTTAAGACTCTAAATGCCAATTCTATTATTAGAGATGGTCAGACACCATCTGGTGTTACCTTGCTATAGCTAAAAAGCTCCTCTTCAGAGTGACTTGATTATCACTGGAAAGGTATTTTAAATAGGGCCACCTTAGAGGAACAACTTCGCATTCCAAAAGATCTGATTGTACAATTAAACTTTGTTTTCCTTAGCAAAGTTGGTTTCTTCTAAAGATTTGTCACAAGAGTAAATGTTTCAAGGGTTGGCTTTGGCAATGAGAAATGCTTTGCATGATACATTAAACAAGCCTTATTATAACAATTCCAACGACTAAAATGTTTAGGTACACTAGTGTCTCAGATCTGATACTTAGAAGTAACCAACTAAAAACATTAAAAAAGGAATGCTTGGTAATAGGGGATGAATGGTATGTAACCATGAATACTTGTTTGTTGTTATTGTTGTTAGATGCTATCAAGCCATCTCCAACTCACAGCAACCTCACGTACAGCAGAACAAAACACTGCCCAGTCCTGTGTCAGCCCCATGATCTTTGTTATACCTGATCACATTGTTGCAGCCACTGTGCCAATCCATTACATTGAGGGCCTTCCCCTTTTTCATTGTCCCTCCAGTTTGCCACACATGATATCCTTCTCCAGAGAATGGTCCCTTCTTACAACAGGACCAAAATAGGTGAGACAAAGTCTGGCCATTCTTGCTTCCAAGGAGCATTCTGGCTGCACTTCCTCCAGGAAGATTTGTTAGGTTTTTTTAGTAGTCCATGGTACTTTCAGCATTCTTTGCCAACACCACATATTTTATTAATATTCTGCATTACTTCTCCAAAGGTATTTATCCAGGAGCAGCAAGAGATATTAGCAACAGCACACACTCTTCTTTGCTGAACTTTAAGGAAATAAAGTCTATTGCATTAATTAAAATAATTTTAGCATGAAGTCTAAGGACTTCTGTTGAGTTGCCATTCATCAGCAACATCATCAGAAATTTGGGCCATGATGGCAGGTAAATTGTAACTAAGGTTTTCTAATTGTGATATGAGATAAGTGGAACTAATGTTTGAAAACTGAATGAGCCTATCCAGGCCTATCAACAATGGGCTTATCAGAGAAAATGTTATCTTTTTTTGTAGGTATATTATCATTATTCCACAGTAACCTGCCATCTTATGGATGGATACTCATAGAAATTTCAATAGTACCTAGGTGTTCTGGTTACCTAGTACTGCTCTGACAAGAAAGACACCACAAATGGAATGGCTGAAATGAACAGGAGTTTATTCTTACAATTTGGAGGCTTTAAATCCAAGTTCAAGGTGCCAGGTTCTAGGGGATGGGTGAAAGCCCCTCAACCTTGAGGTACAGCTCTGCCTCCTTCTCCTGGTCCACTGGAGCTAGAGGCATTTCTTCACTCAGACAGCTGTAATCTGCTGAGGCTGAGAAACCCCAAGATTGACAAGTAAAAAGGCACAGTCCCAATGTTACCAAACCACATGGCAGGCCATTAACTTAAGTCCATTGTAAGTCCCAAGGTCAGCAGAGTATAGCAGGCTGCTGAGCAATGACATGGCCACATGCAGGGTCCAAGCATGCCAAAGGCTAAAGTGCATTCTCAAAGCTTCTCCTTATATACAGGAAGAAGACCACATCCCAAAGGCAGCTACCCAGCTGCTTGTGGTAGATCCCACCATGGAGTTGATGGTCAGTCTCATCATGGGGAATAACTACTACCAGCTTCTCAGCCACTCAACCAGGCCCAGCCAAGTTGACACACAAACATAACTACCACCTTGTGACCTTTGTGACCTTTGCACCTGTACAGATCTTCAATGGTTGGTACCTGTATAGGTGTCCTCCACTGGGTGGCTCCAGTCCCCTAGTTTCTCCAAGTGGCAACCTCACCCCCTTGGCCTGGTGAACCTATTGGGCATGGCAGCTGGGACCCTGACTGTTAGGCAGCAGCTATGGCTCCATCCCACTGGCTCACATGAATGAGCAGCCCCACACGCCAGAAACAAGTTGGTAAAGGCCTGCCTCTTTGAAACCTAGGGGGCTGTGATCATTCCACCCCCAAAGGCCATGGTCCTACCCTTTCAGGTTGAGGCAGCTCTACTTCTGTTTCCTTGGTCTCCACTTCTGCTGATTAATGCCAAAGGCAACCCGCTCTGCTGAAAAACCCTGCCCAAAAAGCACTCGGCTTTTTTGCTCCATGGGCCAGACAACCTGCTACTCCATTTCATGCCAATCTTTTCTACCAATTAATGTCCGAAGGCAACCCACACTGCCAGTAAGCCACCTAACCCAAGGCATCAATCTTTTTCCTCCGTGGCCTGGTAAGGCTGTTGCTGTCTCATGCCAGCTCTCTTGGTTCTGCTCCTGCCATCTTTCATGCCAGTCTCTTGCTCTACTCCTGCCGTTTGTCATGGTGTATGCCAGGGTCTTTCTGCCACGGTCTCGAGTCAAGGACACACTCCACTCCTGTTTCCACATTTTACGTGTCTGTCAGAGAGGCACACCACTCTCTCAGTGCCATATTCTGTTCTGGTTACCTAGTACGGCTCTGACGAGAAACATACCATAAATGGGATGGCTGAAATGAACAGGAGTTTATTCTTACAATTTGGAGGCTTTAAATTCAAGTTCAAAGTGCCAGGCTCTAGGGGTTGGGTGAACGCCCCTCAACCTTGGGGTACAGCTCTGTTTCTGCTCCCGGCCCACTGGAGCTAGAGAGTTTTCTTCAGTCGGACAGCTGCAGGCTGCTGAGTGAGAAGCCCCAAGGTTGACAAGTAAAAAGGCACAGTCCTGATGTTACCAAACCACATGGCAGGCCATAATTTAAGTCCATTGTAAGTCCCAAGGTTGGCAGAGCATAGCAGGCTGCTGAACAATGACACAGCTACAAGTAGAGTCCAAGTGTGCCATAGGCTAGAGACCATTCTCAGAGCCTCTCCTTATATACAGGAAGACAACCACATCCTAAAGGCAGCTACTCAGCTGCTTGTGGTAGATCCCATCATGGAGCTGATTGCCAGTCTCACCATGGGAAATAACTACCACCAGCTGCCCAGCCACTCAACCAGGCCCAGCCAAGTTGACACACAAACATAAGTACCGCACTAGGGTATATTGGCCATAAATGTTCCAAGCATCTAAGAATAACAGTTCTTCTTTGGTCTTTCTTCTGAAGAAGAATTGATGCATTTGAATTATGGTGTTGGCAAAGAACATTGAATATGCTGCAGACTTCAAGAAGAATGAACAAGGGACTTCCAAGATGGAGGAATAGACAGACAAGCTACACAGACCCTCTTCAACAAAGAAAAAAGAAACCAATTGAGAGAGATAAAGAAGATAATCCTGGAGCCCTAAGGTTTGATGGGAAGTATACAGAAGTGGATCATGCACCAATTAGTGGAAAAATTCAAACAAAAACAAGTACAGAGACTGTTGGAGCAGTGGGCTTTCAGCTACTCTGACAGGATCAACAGCCTGAATATTTCCAAGTGGTGTTAGGACCTCAGAATTGACCAAAAGATCAGCTCTGGTTGCCAAGGGCTACGGGGATGACTAGTGGTGGCCTATGACTAGGAATGGAAACAGCAAGGAGGGAGACAACCTGGGCTGTGGAATTTCTGCTGTAAGGAGGATGCAGCCATTTTGATTTCTTACAAGCAATGGCCATTTTGGATATTTAAAGTGACCAAGGGAGCAGCCATTTTGAATGTTTACAAGTAGCAGCCATTTTGGATATTGAAAGTGACTGAGGGCACAACCATTTTTAATCATTACAAGTGGCAGCCCTTTTAGATATTGAAAGTGACTGAGGGTGCAGGCATTTTGAATCTTTACATGTGGCAGTCATTTTGGATTTTAAAGCGACAGCATTCTCATTTGGATTCCAGGGAGCTAAGAATAGGCTCTATTTTCCAAGGACAGAAGGGAGATATAGGAGACTGACAACGGGAAAGAAAAGAAGTGGTGAGTGTATAAGTGCTGCCAACTAGTGAATAAAGGAGCACAGCACAGTTCCCCGCTTACATAGATAATGTACTAACAAAACAAAAAAACAAAATACATGAGCAAGTCACACCAACATACAATCACTAATTAAATATAAACAAAAAAAATGTCACAATGCCTTGGAGACAGCAGAGCATCACAGTGCACACAAAGAAGCACGATAAAGCAGGACAAACAAGGGACCAGGATACAGACCCAAAACACATCCCTGAGGAAGATGCAGCATTGGAACTCCCTGATAAGGAATTCAAAATAATTATATTTAGGCATCTTCAACAAATTGAGAGACAGAACAAGAAAAACACTGACAAAATGGAGGAAAATACAGAGAAAACCTTAGAACAATTTCAAAAGACAAGAACAAAGTGACAAAATAAATGAAAAATTAGAAATGATACAAAATCTATGGATAGAAATCCAGAAGATAATATGTTTTCAGAAATAGATAAGACATTGAATGGACAAAGGAGTAGAACTGAATCAATGGAAGACAGAATTAGTTAGATTGAAGGCAAATACCACAATAGTTCTTTGGAAAGTGATCAAAAAAAAAAAGAAAAGGATCAAAACAAAATGAAGAAAGATTAAGGTTCATGTGGGATACCATCAAAAGGAATAACCTACATGTCCTTGGAATTCCAGAACAAGAAGAGAAAAATAAAACCACAGAAAAAATTGTCAAAGATTTGTTGGAAGAGAATTTCCCTAGTATGATGAAAGATGAGAATATATCCATTCAAGAAGTTCAATAAACCCCAAACAGGATAGACACCAAAAGAAAATCACCAAGACATATCATCATCAAACTCACCAAAACTGAAGACAAAGAACAATCCTGAAAGCAGCATGGGAAAACCAAAATGTTATCTTCGAGGGACAACCAGTAAGACTAAGTTCAGATTTCTTGGCAGAGACCATGCAGGTGAGAAGACAATAGGATAGTATATGTAAAACCCTGAAAGAGAAAAATTTCTAACCAAGAATTATGTATCCAGCAAAATTGTCCCTCAAATATGATGGTGAAATTAGGATATTTCCAGATAAGCAGAAACTAAGGGAATTTGTTAAAACCAGACCAATCTTACAAGAGATGTTAAAGGAGTCCTTTAGACAGACAAGCAACAACAGCAAACAACAACAGACCATAACACACATGGCAACATAGCCACCCAGCTATGGAAGTATCCAAAGTATATATGCCTACAAGATTGTAAACAGGGAATTAGAGACATCAATTGACAAATGAAGACAACTACAAACCAAAAACAGGGAAAAAAATTGTGTAGTTACAGAACTTCTAAATGGTAGGAAAGTCAAAACAACTACAAGATAGAATGGACTTGAGAAGAAAACTTGAGAAGAAAACTATAAATCACTGGGTAACCTCAAAGAAAAATGATAAACCTTCACATCAAAATAAAAAAGAGGACCAGTACAAATATTTAGCAAATACTAAAACAATAGCAAGGGAGGGAGTGATAGCACAATTCATAAACAAAATAAGTTCAGCACAGAAAGTTATATGGAACAAAGAAATAAACAGCATGAAAAAGCACATAACAAAAATGACAGCAACAAATTCATACTTCTCAAGAATTTTATATCTGACGAAGGACTTATCTCTAAGATTTACAGAAAACACCAACACCTCAACAGCAAAAGAATTAACAATCTAATTGAAAAATGGGCAGAAGACATGAATAGACACTTCACCAAGAAGGATATTCAGGTGGACAGCATATGTATGAAGAGATGTTCATGATCATTGACCATACGAGAGATGCAAATCAAAACAACAATGAGATACAGTCTCACCCCAGCAGGATGAGAAGGTTCAATGAGACAGAAAATAACAAATGCTGACATGGATGTGGAGAGATTGGGACGCTCATACACTGCTGGTGGGACTGTGAAGTGATTCAACCACTGTGGAAAACAGTATGACAATTCCTTAGAAAGCTGGAATTGGAGATACCATTTGACCCAGCAATCCCATTACTAGGTATATATATATATATACTAGAGAGGTGAAAGCCAGGACAGGAAAAGATATATGCATACCCATGTTCATCACAGCACTACTTACAATAGTAAAAAGATGGAAAAAACCTACATAGTCATCCATGGAAAAGTGGATAACCAAAACATCGTACATACACAATGGAATAGTGTTCAGCACTAAAAAATAATGTAGAGTCTGCAAAACACCGCAAAACGTCAACTTGGAGAACATTATGCTAAGTGAAATAAGTCAATCATAGAAGGACAAATATAGTATTAGTTTGTTGTTGTGGAGAGTCAAGGAAAAGTTTATATATGCAGGGAAACTTTTTGTGTTGTTTGCCAGGGGTGGGAAGATAGTGCGGGGAACACTGGAAAAAAAAAAAAAAAAAAGCATTAATTGACCCATATCACTTTAGTTTTGTATATTTCACTATATATAAAGTATATTTCAATAAAATGCATTAAAAAAGAAGAAGAAGAAGAAGAATGACAAATCTGTCTTGTAAGAAATACAGCTGGAATGATCCTTAGAAGCCAGAGTTAGGAGACTTCATATCTCACATTTTCGTCATGCTATCAGGAGGGACTAATCCCTGGAGGAGGATGTCATGCTTGGTAAAGTAGAAGGTCAGTGAAGAAGAGAAGACTCTTAATAAGATGAATTGACACAGTAACTGCAACAATGAGCTCAAGAATAACAATGATTGTGAGGATGTTGCAGGACCAGGTAGTGTTTTGTCTGTGTACACTATGACTTGAAACCAACTCAAGGGCACCTAAAAACTACAACAACAAGTGTGGCAAGGCCCAAATATATGGTGAGTCATTGGACTTTTTTCTTAAATAAGCTGATCTTCCACACAAAAATACATGTCTAGATGGGGCCACTACCATACCTGCTCTGCTTTAAATTATAGAAAATGGAATGAACTGATGGGCACTTTTGAACAAGTATGCAGTCAATGACTTATCACGAGTGGGTAATTTCTCAAAATTATAGGTGATTCCAGAGTCAGGCAGAAACATGGAAATTGTGATGATGAATTATAAGACAGCTAATTATCAATGAGGAATAATATTGAGTATTACTAACAAAAAGATTGTGTTGTGTGGGAGGAATGTAGCATCCATCAGGAGCTCCACAGGCATGAAAAGATTGAAACAGGGAGATGATGGATAGGTGGATAATTATGGAGGCAACTATAATTTGATATTAATGGCCCATTTAAATGATTTATCAAAATAGGTAATAAAGTTATGTTTGAATTTATAATCTAAAACTGGTACCACAAGGAGATCAACATGCTCTTTTGTTTGGACTGAGTTGTTGTTGTTGTTGTTAAGTGCCGTCGAGTCTTTTCCGACTCATAGCGACCCCATGCACAGCAGAATGAAACACTGTCTGATCCTGC
>NW_006922203.1:900068-904218 GCF_000298275.1 Orycteropus afer afer
TCTTCTCAATGTTATCCATAATTTGTCATGATCCACACAATCAAATGCCTTTGCATAGTCAATAAAACACAAGTAAACATCTTTCTGGTATTCGTTGCTTTGAGCCAAGATCCATCTGACAACAGCTATGATATCCCTTGTTCCATGGTTTGGACTGAGAGGAAGGGTGATATACTCAGCATTCAGTCAAATTGCTGAGGCTGGCTACTGATTGAGTTAATTTGATAAAAGCATTTTTGTTAGAAGCCTCAGTGATCATTAGGATAAACAGAAAAAGAACAATTACTTAAAAAATCATAGTGGAGAAAGGTTAAGTAAAGTGATTAATAAACAGAAAAATAACGAGATTACAATCCTCCTTCTTTTAATAAATTGCTGAAAAATGAACCCAAGATGGTAAAATAAAGCTGATTTTAAATGCTTTAAGTAAAACACAATACAACCATTTCAGTTTCTGACATAAGAAAAAAAAAATGTTTAATTTACTGAGTTAGGGTTAAAGGTATTTAATTATTCCGAAAGGTACTAAGAACTAATCTCACAAGTTTGTAAAAACAGTCAAAACTATTAAAATGCCAGCAGTTAATAAATAGATTCCAACATTTCAGCAAGTGGCATGTAGTCGTTTTCAAAGATTCTTGGGATCAGGGGCTTGTTTTTTAATTTGTCAGTTATGATCACTAGGCCTTTTTAGTCTGCATGTCAAATCTCCATTTGGCTGACAAATCTGGATAGATGTTTTAGCTTTCTTTATCTGTGATAAATAAATTGAAAGGTTAATTTTTTCTAGGTTCACTGCACAAGGGTTAGTAAAGACAATTAGATAAAACCCCTTCAAGTGGTATCCTAAAAATCTTTTAGTGTCTCTCCTAATAAACATAATAATACATAATATAAAAGTTTGGGCAATCAACTTCCGTAGTAATACCACCTCAGGAACCCAAGGATAGGTGGCTATGAGTTGGATTTGAATTGATGGCAAGTAACAACAAATACAATATATAATTTATAATTATATTTTAAATATATAATTATATAGTAATAAATATTAAAGGAAAATAAATCACTATTGTCGAGTCTATTTGACTCATAGCTGCTTCTGTTTGGGTTTCTGAGGTGGCATCTCTATGGAGGTAGATTGCCTAATCTTCCTTCCAAGGAGTGGCTGGTGGGTTTGAACCGCCAGCCTTCTGCTTATCAGTCAAAAGCTTTAGGCACTATGCCACCAGAGGTCCTTAATAAATATTATATAGCATATATATTATAAATATATTTGTTGTGATGTACAGTGGAGTCAGACCGGACTCATAGAAACCCCTCCTTGGGTTTCTGAGGCGGTATCACTACAGAAGTAGATTGCCCAACCTTTCTTCCTAAGAGAGGCTGATGGATTTGAACCGACAGCCTTCTGGTTAGTAGTCAAGTGCCTTAGGCACTATGCTACCAGAGCTCTTTTATAAATATATAGTACCTATAATAAATATGTGTTATATACATATATATGTATGTGTATATGTACATAATGTGTAATATATATGTACGCAACATGTATTTATTTATAGGTATTATATATTTACAAATCTTTATGGAAGTAGATTGCCCCATCTTCCTTCCACCAAGCAGTTGGTGGGTTTGAACTGCCAACTTTCTGGTTAGCTGTCAAATATCTTAGGCACTGTACTTCTATTGTTGTTGTTGTTGTTGTTATGTACCATGGAGTTGGACCCGATTCATAGTGACCCCTCCTTGGGTTTCCGAGGCAGTATCACTATGGAAGTAGATTGCCCCATCTTCCTTCCACCAAGCAGTTGGTGGGTTTGAACTGCCAACTTTCTGGTTAGCTGTCAAATATCTTAGGCACTGTACTTCTATTGTTGTTGTTGTTGTTGTTATGTACCATGGAGTTGGACCCGATTCATAGTGACCCCTCCTTGGGTTTCCGAGGCAGTATCACTATGGAAGTAGATTGCCCCATCTTTCTTCTGAGGAGTGGCTGATGGGTTTGAACTGCCAGCCTTCTGGTTAGCAGTCAAGTGCCTTAGGCACTACACTACCAGAGCTTCTACTGTGTTACCAGAGCCCCTTAATAAATACAATGTTGTGGGGTAATATTGAGTAAAGTAGGAGAACCAAGGTTTTGCTCCTTGAATAATTATTGAATCTGTGAAGAATATTTCTTAGAGTATTTCATTTGAGATTGACAATATTTCAATTATTCTGGTTGTTCTAAGTTAGGGTTAGTAGAGAAAATACAGGGAAGGATCGTAAACTTCCAGTAGTTATTTCATAGGGAGTAAGTTTATGAGCCACCACTCATTTCTCAGTTTGTTGTTCAGCCCTTGGAAAAATATACCTTGTTAGGTAAAGTAGTTGTTGTTGTTGTAATGTGCTGTCAAGACATTTCTGACACATAGTGACCCTATGCACAGCAGAACGAAACTGCCCAATCCCATACCAGCTCCATGATCCTTGTTATACTTGAGCCTATTGTCATAGCCACCATGTCAATCCATCTTGTGGAAGGCCTTCCCCTCTTTCGTCGACCCTCCACCTTACCAAGCATGACATCCCTCTCCAGGGAATGATCCCTTCTGACAACATGACCAAAGTAGGTGAGACGAAGTCTGGCCATTCTCTCTTGCAAGGAACATTTCAGCTGCACTTCCTCCAGGACAGATCTGTTAGTTCTTTTAGCAGTCCATGGTACTTTCAGCATTCTTCACCAGCACCACAACTCTAAAGCATCAACTCTTCTTCAGTATTCCTTATTCATTGTCTAGCTCTCACATGCATACGAGGAGATTGGAAATATAATGGCTTGTGTCAGGCACACTTTAGTCCTCAAGGAGACATCCTTGCGCCTCAGCACTCGAAAGAGTTCCTCAGTGAGAGAAGTTGACACAATGGCTGGAATGATGGGCTCAAGCTTAGCAGGACTGTGAGGTTGGGACAGGACTGGAAAGTGTTACATTCTGTTATACATAGGGTTTCTATGTGTGGTAGTTATATTTGTGTGCCAAGTTGGCTGGACCTGATTCAGTGGTTGAGCAGCTGGTGGTAGTTATTCCTCATGGTGAGCTTGGCAATCAACTCCATAGTGGGATCTACCACAAGCAGCTGAGTAGCTGCCATTGGGATGTGGTCTGCTTCCTGTGTATAAGAAGAAGCCTAGGAAATGGTCTCTACCTTATGTAACACTTGGACCCTGAATGTAGCCATGTCATTGTTCAGCAGGCTGTCATGTCCTACTAACCTTGGGACTAACAATGGACTTAAGTTCATGGCATGCCATATAGTTTGGTAACATTGGGAGTGTGCCTTTTTATTTGTCAACCTTGGGGTTGTCAGTCTCAGCAACCAGTAGCTGTCTGAGTGAAAAAATGCCCCTAGCTCCATTGGGCCGGGAGCAGGAGGCAGAGCTGGACCCCATGGTTGAGGGACTTTCACCCTCCCCTAGAGCCTGGCACTTTGAACTTGCACTTAACCCCTCCAAACTGTAAGAGAATAAACTCCTGTTTGTTAGGGCCATCCCATTTGTGGTATATTCTTGTTAGAGTGGCACTAGGTAACCAGAACAGAATTTGGTATGGAGAGAGTGGCACTAGGTAACCATGAGTTGGAGCTGCCTCGATGACACCTAACAACAACAACAACAAGTTTATGAAGTTCAAAAGGAGTTCTTCTTTAGTTAAAAAGAACTAGAAGGTGAACTTTAGTCCAAGAAAAATGTAAAGATCAAAAAAGCTTATCAGGTTGGGTTTTTATTATGCCATTTATCCTTTCTATACGTTCATAGGATTGAGGATGATAAGGGCAATGCAATTTTGGGCACATGGGGAAGATTTGGCATAACTTTCAATAACCTGTCCTGTAAAATGAGTTCCTTGATCACTGCAAGAACTTTTATTTCCCCCAAGGTAATTATTATGTTTTGAAGAATCTGCTACAAAATAAGCAGTGGCATGTCAGCAGGACAAAGCCTCTCCCCAAAGTGAAAATTGAGAAATCAATAATAAAATGTATTTGTAACTGTTTGAAGATGGAGGCTGGATAAAATCTAATCTCATCTACATAAAGGTCCAGAAGACAAAGAGTATTGTCCCAGTATAATTTTAAGATGTTTCTCAGGGTTGCAGCCAGAGCAAATAGA
>NW_006922203.1:904728-907095 GCF_000298275.1 Orycteropus afer afer
AGTTTATCTCTTATAGTTAGGGAGGGTAGAAGCCTGAGTTCCAAGTGCCAGGCTCTAGGGGCTGGATGAAACCTCCTTGACCTTGGGCTTCAGCTCTATCTCTGGCTCCTGGCCCACTGAAGCTACAGGCATCTCTTCACTCAGGCAGCTACTGGCTGCTGAGGCTAACAAGCCCAAGGTCAATAAATAAAATGGCAGAGTCCCGATGTTACCAATCCACATGGCAGGCCATTAATTTAAGTGATTGAAAGTCCCAAGGTTGGCAGAGCATGGCAGGTTGCTGAACAACAAAATAGCTATATGCAGGCTTCAAGTGTGCCATAAGCTGGAGACCATTCTCAAAGCTGTTTCTTCTTTATGGGAAGCAGACCACATACCCAAAGCAGCTGCTCAGCTATTCCAATAGATTCTACCATGGAGTTAATTACTGTGGTAGTTCAGTTTGTGTGTCAACTTGGCTGAGCCTGGTTTAGTGGCTGGACAGCTGGTGGTAGATATTCCCCATGATGAGACTGGCAATGAACTCCATGGTGGAATCTACCACAACAAGCTGAGTAGCTGCCTTTGGGATATGGTCTGCTTCCTCTATTTAAGGAGAAGCTTTGAGAATGGTCTCTAACCTATGGCACGCTTGGACCCTGCATGTAGCTGTGTCATTGCTCAGCAGCCTGCTATGCTCTGCCAACCTTGGGATTTACAATGGACTTAAGATAATTGCCTGCCATGTGGTTTGGTAACATCGGGACTGTGCCTTTTTATTTGTCAACCTTGGAGCTTCTGAATCTCAGCAGCCAGCAGCTGTCTGAGTGAAGAAATGCCTCTAGCTCCAGTGGACTGGGAGTAGGAGGCAGAGCTGTACCCCAAGGCTGAGGGGCTTTCACCCAGCCCCTAGAGCTTGGCACTTTGAACTTGGACTTAAAGCCCCCTAATTGTAAGAATAAACTCCTGTTTGTTAAGGCCATCCCATTTGTGGTATATTTCTTGTCAGAACATCACTAGGTAACCAGAATAATTACCAGTCTTATCATCAGCTGCCCAGCCACTCAACCTGGCCTAGCCAAGTTGACACACAAATTTAACTAACACAATGCACCTTGTATGGTAATTATAGCAATTTAAAAAGGGAGCAACAATGTGTCTAAAAGGCATGCTATTAAAGTCTCATTTTTTTTTATATTGTGACCAGAAGAGATTAAAAGCTCTCTTTGTTTCCACAAGATGCCATAAGGATGAATTACTCCAAATGAATATTTCAAGTTCATAAAAATAGTCAAGGACTTTCCTTTAGATAATTTGCAGGTTGAACAAGAGCAATTAGATCAGCTCATTGTCTTCTTACTTTCCTACAATAATCATCTTTGAAGAAATGTAACATTTTAAGATTATTGGTTTATATTCATTTTTCATCCAAAAATTTGATGGTTCTGAACTTCAAAACATCGTAGCTTAATTTTAGTTGTCTTTTTTTCCCCCCTCCACTTTTTGGTATTTCTATCTGTTGTTACTCTACCCTTGTGATGGGGCCAGCAGCGAGAACAGGTAAGGTGGGTGGAGGACAGTCCCTAGCTGTCAGGGAGCAGTAGCAAATGGGGCCAGAAGCTGGAACAGGTGAGGCAGTGAGTAGAGCCCCAGACAGCAGGAATCAGTGGCAGATGGGGCCAGCAACTGGAACAGGTCGAGGGAAGCCCAGGAATTGAGTGGAATGGTTGGAACAGCTAAGGGAAATGAACTTGTCTGTCACTTTCTCATATTGTGGTGGCTTGTATGTTGCTGTGAAGCTGGAGCCTGTGCCAGTAGTGTTATCCAAGGTGGACCAGTTTTTGTGGAGCTTCCAGACTGAGACGGACTAGGAAGAAGAGGCTATCCACTTCTCAAAGAATTGGCCAGGAAAACCTTATAAATAGTAGTGAAACACTGTCTGTTATATTACTGGAAAATTTTATGAATAGCCCTGAAACATTGTTTGATACAGTGTCAGAAGGTGAGCTCCTCAGATCAGGAGGCACTGAAAATATGACTAGGAAAGAGCTGCCTCATCAGAGTAGAGCCTATCTTGATGATATGGATAAAGTAGAGCTTTTGGGACCTCCATTTCCTGAAGTGGCACAACTCGATATGAGAACAAGTTACAAACAATCATTAATAATCAGAACATGCAATATACAATGTATGAATCTAGGATAATTGGAAGTTGTCATAAATGAAATGGAACACATAAAGATTGATATCCTAGGCATTAGTGAGCTGAAATGGATCAGTTTTGCCCATTTTGAATCAGATAACCATATGATCTACCACACTGAGAATGACAAATTGAAGAGGATTAGTGTGGCATTCATCATCACAAAGAATGTTTCAAGATCCATC
>NW_006922203.1:907605-928439 GCF_000298275.1 Orycteropus afer afer
GGCCTGGAGATCTTGGATTTGCCTTTTGTTGGAGCCAACAACTAGTGCACTGTCTGCCAGCTTTGAATCTCTTGGCCCCCTGTGCTTACGGAATCTAAAGCTGTAGCCAGCCCATTTTCCTCCAGAGACTTGGACTTGTCGGCTTCTATACGCTTGTGAGCTATTTTCCTAAGATAAATCTCTCTCTCTCTCTCTCTCTCTAAATATATATATTTATACTTGCTGGTTTTTGTGTTTCTCTAGAGAACCCAATCTAACACAAAATTGAAGAGTTTTTATCAACTTCTGCAGTCTGAAATTGACCAAACATGCAACCAAGATGTGCTGATTTTCACTGGTGATTGGAATGCAAAAGTTGGAAATAAAGAAGAATCACCAGTAGTTGGAAAATTTGTCCTTGGAGATAGAAATAATGCTGGAGATTGCATGATAGAATTTCACAAGACCAATGACTTATTCACTGCAAGTATCTTTTTTCAACAACACAAATGGTGGCTATACACATGGACTTCACCAGATGGGGTACACAGGAATCAGATTGACTACATCTGTGGCAAGAGGTGGTGGAGAAGCTGAATATCTTCACCCAAAATAAGGCAAGGAACTGATTGTGGAATAGATCATCAACTGCTCATATGCAAGTTCAACTTTGAGTTGAAGAAAATTAAAACAAGTCCATAAGAGCCAACATATGACCTTGTTAATATCCCTCCTCAATTTAGAAACCATTTAAAGAATAGATTTTAGGGAATTGACTACCAATGACCAAAAACCAGAGGAATTGTGGGATGACATCAAGAACATCCATGAAGAAAGCAAAAAAAAGGTCATTAAAAAGACAAGAAAGGAAGAAAAGACCAATGGATATCAGAAGAGACTTTGAAATTTGCGCTTGAATGGAGAGTATCTAAAGCAAGTGGAAGAAATAACAAGATAAAAGAGCTAAACAGAAGATTTCAAAGAGCAGCTCAACAAGACAAAGTCAATTGTTATAATGAAAAGTGTAAAGACTTGAAGTTGGAAAGTCAAAAGGGAAGAACACACTTAACATTTCTCAAGCTGAAAGAACTGAAGAAAAAAAGCCTCAACTTGTAATACTGAAAGATTCTATGGTAAATATATTGAATGATACAGGAATCATCAAACAAAGATGGAAAAAAAATACATAGAGACACTGTACCAAAAAGAATTGGTCGATGTTCATCCATTTCAGGAGGTGGCATATGGTCCAGAACCAATGATGTTGAAGCAAGAAATCAAAACTGCACTAAAGGAAGTGGCGAAAAACAAGGATCCATGAATTGATGGGATACTCAGAGATGTTTCAACAAATGAATGCCACACTGGAGGCACTCACTTGGCAATTCCAAGAGACTTGGAAGACCACTACGAGGGCAACTAACTGGAAGAGATCCATATTTGTACCCATCCAAAAAAAGATGATCCCACAGAGTGTAGAAATTATCGAACTATATCATTAATATCTCACACAAGTAAAATCTTAATGAAGATAATTAAAAAAATGGTTGCAGCAGTATAGTGACAGAGCACATCCAGAAATACAAACTGGATTCAGAAGAGAACATGGAACAAGGGATATCATTGTGGATGTCAGATGGATCTTAGTTCAAAGCAAATAATACCAGAAAGAAGTTTACTTGTGCTTTACTAACTATGCAAAGTCATTTGATTGTATGGATCATAACAAATTATGGATAACTTTGAGAAGAATGGGAATTTCAGAACACTTAATTGTGCTTATGAGGAACTTGTATATAGACCAGGAAGCAGTTGCGTGAGCAGAACAAGGGGACACTTTGTGGTTTAAAATCAAGAAGGGAGTGTGCCAGTGTTGTATCCTTTCACCATGCTTATTCACACTGTATGCTTAGCAAATAATCTGAGAACCTGGAATATATGAAGAACAATGTGTCACTAGGACTGGAGGAAAGCTTATTAACAATCTGTGATACACTGACAACACAACTTTGCTTTCTGAAAGTGAGAATGACTTGAAGCACTGACTGATGAAGATTGAAGACCACAGTCTGCAGTATGGATTATATCTCAATATAAAGAAAAAAAAAAAAAAATTTGCAACTTGACCTATAAGCAGCATTACGATAAATGGGGAAAAGATTCAAGTTGTCAAAGGCTTCACATTGCTTGGTTCTACAATTCACACCAATGGAAGCAGGAACCAGGGCATTAGATGATGTATAGACCTGAGCAAGTCAGCTGCAAGGGACCTCTTTCAAGTGCTGAGGAGCAAAGATGTCTCTTTGAAGACTAAGGTGCCCCTGACACAAGCCATGATATTTTCACTTGTTTCATATGCATGTGAGAGCTGGACAATGAATAAAGTAGCTGTGTCATTGTTCAGCAACCTGCCGTGCTCTGCCAACTCTGAGACTTTCAATGGACTGAATTAATGGCCTGCTGTGTGATTTGGTAACATCAGGACTGTGCCATTTTATTTCTCGACCATGGGCTTTTTAGCCTCAGCAGCCAGTAGCTGCCCAATTGAAGAGATGGCTCTAGCTTCAGTGGGCCAGAAGCAGGAGGCAGAGTTGAAGCCCAAGTTTGAGGGGCTTTCACCCTCCCTTAGAGCCTGGCACTTTGAACTTGGACTTAAAGCCTCCAAATTGTAAGAGAATAAACTTCTGTTTGTCAAGTCATCCCATTTGAGGTATATTCCTCTCAGAGTGGCACTAGGTAACAAGAAGAGAATAAAAATTGAATTTTAATTAATGCAAGAATTATTCTATATTTCAGATAGAAATTTTACAAGTTCCAAGTTATTTTTAAAATAAACTTAGACATTAATAATAATGACTCTTATTATGTAGTATTATTATTATTATGCTGAAAACAATTAAAAAGAAGTCCATGAAAGCTAAAATATGGTCTTGATTATATCCCTCTTAAATTTAGAGATCATCTAAAGAATAGATTTGCTGCATTGAACATCAATGACTGAAACCAGAGGAATTGTGGGCATCATTAAGAATATCATCCATGAAAAAAGCAAAAGGTCATTAAAAAGACAAGAAGGAAGAAAAAACAAAATGGATGTCAGAAAAGACTCTGAAACTTGCCCTTGAATAGAGAGTAGCTAAAGCATATCTAAGAATCGATAGGATGAAAAAGCTGAACCAAAAATTTCAAAGAGCATCTTGAGAAGACAAAGCAAATGATTATAATGAAATGTACAGCAAAGATCTGGAGTTATAGAATCAAAAGGGAAGAAAACACTTACCATTTCTCAAGCTGAAAGAACTCAGGACAAATTTGAGCCTAGAATTGCAATATTGAAATATTCCATGGGTAATATGTTGAATGATGCAGGGAACATCAAAAGAAGATGGAAGGAATACACAGAGTCACTGTACCAAAAATAATTGGTAGATGATCATTCATTTCAGGATGTGGCATATGATCAAGAACCAATAGTATTGAAGGAAGAAGTCAAAGCTGCACTGAAGGGATTGGCAAAAAAAATTGGGCTCCAGGATTGGAATATCCATTGAGATATTTCAAAAAAACAGATGCCATACTGGAGACACTCACTCATCTTTGCCAAGAGATTCAGAAGACAGCTACCTGGACAAGTGATGGGAAGAGAACCATATTTTTACCCATTCCAAATAAAAGTGAAATGTGGAAATTATAAAAAATATCACTGATGGTACATGCAAGTAAAATCTTACCAAAGACAAGTCAAAAACGGTTGCAGCAGTATATTGACAGAGACCTTCCAGAAATGCAAGCCAAATTCAGAAGGGGACCTTGAGTGAGGGATATCATAGCTGATGTCAGATGGATATTGCCTCAAAGCAAACAATACCAGAAAGCTGTTTATTTATGTTTTATTGATTTCTGACATTTCAATGACATGTATTTTATTCCTTTTGATGGTATCCCACATGAACCTTAGACTCTCTTCATTTTGTTTTGATTTTTTTTCTGATTAATCCCTTTCCAAAGAAGTTTTCAGGTATTTCTCTTCAGTCTCATTACTTCTGTCTTCCATTACATCAATTCTACTCCTTTTCCCTTCCAATGTGTTATCTATTTATGACAATTTAATATTACTCTTGTGGATTTCTATCTGTAGATTTAGAATCATTTCTAATTTTTCATTTATGTTGTCATTTTGTTCTTGTATTTTCTTCCAAAATTTTTCTAGGGTTTTGTCTGTGTTTTCCTTGGTCTGTATCTCAGTCCTTTGAAGGTACCTAAATATAATTGTTTTGAATTCCTTATCAGAGAGTTCCAATGCTGCTTCTTCCTCAGGGATGTGTTCTGGGTCTGCATCATGCTCCCTTGTTTCTACCACTTTATCTTGCTTGCTTTGTGTGAATTCTGATGGTTTGTTGTCTCTGACACATCATTGTATTGTTGTACTTAGATCTCTATTAACTGTTTGTGAAGAGCAGCCAAGGGTGAGTCAGGCTCTTGGTGGTTGTTTATCACTGGACCATTGGTGGAGTAGGAAATGGTGGCTCTCAGTAAATGAAGTTGCAGGAGGTGTGGGTGTATTCTGTCACATGGGGACTGTTGCTGTCTTCCACTTCATTAGTCAAAAGTAACAATTGAATAACCATCAAAAAATAAAACAAATGGACAGAAAATATATCTTGTAATCACACAGGAACAGTAACAAAAAAAAGAAAAAAGGGAAAAAGAAGAAGAAAAAAAACTGCAGTGTCTGGGGAGAGAGCAATAAGAGAAAAAAACGTAGAGAAGGAGAGTAATGAAGAATAAAATGGGAAACATGCAAAAAGAAAAACAAAGAACGATGTCAACCTTCAGAAAGGAAAAAAAATGCAACCAAGAATAAGGAAAAGAAAAAAAGCTGAAAACTAGGACCTGGGAGGGGAAGAATAAATAATAATAGTAAAAGGATAAAAGTGATAATAATAGTCATTTTAAAATAGACAAAAACATGCAAACTAAAAATCAGAAAAAAAAAAAAAAAAAGCTGGGGAGAGGGCAGGGCAGGGCACCCAGGCTCTGTCTGAGCACATAGACTGGGATGGAATTCCTTTGGGACCAGAAGGTGAGTGAGAGTGAGGGATGGCAACACCTCCAGTCATCAAGAGGGTGTGGGGTATAAGGATAGCAATGGGGATATGGCACCTTTCCAGTCTTCTGTGTTTGGAATGTCCTTGTAGTACCTCTTCATAAGTCCCTGGAATCTGTCAGAATGCTGTCCATTTAAATATCCAAAATTCTCAAACTGCTTGTAAACATTCAAAATGGCTGCATCCTCCAGACAGACAAAAGTCCATAGCTCAGCCTGCCATCCTCTTTGCTGCTTCCCCTTTTCCCAGCCACCAGAACAGTCCTCCTTGCAGTCCTTGGCTAGCAGGGATGATTTTTTAGGTTAATTCTTAGGTCCCACTACTACTTGGCAATATTCAAACTGTCTGTGCTGTCAGGATTGCTGCCAGACCACAGCTCCGTATGTCTCCTTTTTTGGTGTTTTCAGGAAAATTCATCTGCTAGTTGGAGTTTAGTCCACTTCTATATCCTTTCCTTCAAGGCTCAGGGGTCCAGGATTATCTTGTGTGTCTGTGTTAATTGTTTCCCTTTTTTTGTTGGATAGGGTATGTGCGGTCTTTCTGCCTATTCCACCATTTTACCAGAACTCTCAGGATTTATTCTCTTAAGTTAGGAGGCTAGAAGTCCAAGTTCCAAGTGCCAGTTCTAAAGACTGGATGAAGGCCCCTTGACCTTGGGCTTCAGCTCTGTCTCTTGCTCACAGCCCCCTAGCGCTGGAGACCCCTCTTAACTCAGACAGCTGCTGGATGCTGAGGCTGACAAATCCAAGGTCAACAAGTAAAATGGCACAGTCCCAAGATTATCAAGCAACATAACAGGTCACTAGTTCAAGTCCAGGAACAGTTCCAAGGTCAGCAGGTAACATGTCAGGCTGCTGAATATAGACTCATCCAAATGCAGGGTCCAAGCATGCAAAAAACCTTAAGACCTTTCTCAAAGCATCGTTTTATAAACTGGAAGCAGACCACATCCCTAAGGCAGCTACTCAGCTGCTCACAACAGATTCCACCATGGAGTTGATTATGAGTCTCATTATGAGGAATCACTACAACCAGTTGCCCAGCCACTCAAAACCATGCCCAATCAAATGGACACATACCTATTACAAAAGGTATCAACTCTTATTTGACCTTACTTATTCATTTTCCAGCTTTCACATACACATGAGGTGATTGAAAATACTATGGTTTGCATTAGGTGCACCTTTGATTTCAAATCACATCTTTGCTCCTTAAAATTTAAAGATGACTCTTTTTTTCCTCCTTCTTTACATAAAAAAGTTTTTTTTTTTTTTTTTTTAAATGCATTTTATTGAAATATAATTTATGTACAGTAAAATACACAAAACTAAAGAGACATGGGTCAATAATATTTTTTTTTTTTTTTCAGTATATTTTCCCAGTGCAATATGACATCTGATTTCTTAATTGCTGCCTCCAAGTGTTTTGATTTGGCATGCAATTAAAATTAAATCTTTAAGTACTTCAATCTTTTCTCCATTTATCATGATGTTTTTCTTTTTGCATCCAACTGGAGATGGATGACATGAAGTGCAGTCAATTATGCATAAGAATTTAATATCTAGAATATTTAATAAAGTTTGAAATATCTACATATGAGAAAGTATATAGAAATACTAATAGGAACATCACATTAGAGGTTCTTAGGGCTTGAACACAACAACTATTTTAATAAATGGCTCTGCCATGGATTGAAGTGGTACCCCAAAAAGATGTGTCAACTTGGCTGTGCCATAATTCTTAGTGGTTTGACAGTTATGTAATGATGTAATCATCTCCTGTTATGTGATCTAACATGATCAGTCAATCAGTTGTAAGGGGATTAGAGTTGAATGAAACACCCTTACTCTGGTCACATCTCTGATCCAATGTAGTGGGAGTTTCCCTGGGATGTGTTCTGCATCACCTTTTGTCTTAGAAGAGATAAAAGGAGAGAGAAGTGAAAAGAGAGAGAAGGATCTCACTACCACACAAAAAGAGAGCAAGGTGCAAAGCTTATGCTTTACATTTGGGGTCTCTGTGCTGAGAGCCTTGAAGATCCCAGGAGAAGAGTGATGCCAGGACACATAGAGATCTCCAAGGAATGTGGGGCCCATAGATATTGATAGGAGACAAGAACTTACCCATAAAAAAATAGACACAGAAAGAAAGCTTTCTCCTACAGTCAGTTCACTGAATTTGAACTTCTAGCCTCCTAAACTGTGTGATAATAAATTTCTATTCGTTAAAGCCATCTATTTTGTGGTATTTTTATTTATTTATTTATTTTTACATCAGCACTACATAGCTAAGACAGTATTTGGTACTGGAAGAGTGGGGTGCTGCTCTAACAGATACGTAAAATGTGGAATTGGTTTTTGAAACTGGTAATGGGTAAATTTTGTAAGACTTTTACGGTGCCCAATAGTAAAATCTCAACACTTGTCTGTCAATTTGTTATGCTGTGGTGGTTTATGTGTTGATATGGGGATGGAGGCTAAGCCACTGGTATTTTAAATACCAGCAGAGTCACCCATGGTGAACAGGTTTCAGTGAACCTTCCAGACAAAGACAGACTTAGAAGAAGGAATGGGCCTCTCACTTCTGAAAAACCTTATGAATAGCAGTGAAAGACTGTCTGATATATTACTGAAAAATATTATGAATAGTGCTGAAACACTGTCTATATAGTGCCCCAAAATAAGCCCCTAGGTCAGAAGGTACTCAAAATACAACTGAGGAAGAACTGTCTCCCCAAAGTGGAGTTGCCCTTAAAGATGTGGATAGAGTAAAACTTTCAGGACCTGATTTACTAATGAGGCACAACTCAAAATGGGAAGAAACAGATGCAAACATTCATTAATAATTGGAAGATGAAATGTATGAACTATGAATGTAGGAACATTGAAATTTGCCAAAAATGAAATGGAACACATGAAGATTGATATCCTAGGCATTAGTGAACTAAAATGGACTTTTATTGGCCATTTTGAATCAAACAAAAAATTTGTTTGGGAATGACAAATTGAAGAAAAATGGTGGTTGCATTCACTGTCAAAAAGAACATCTCAAGATCTATCCTACAGTAAAATGCTGTCAGTGATAGGATAATATCCATACAAGGAAGAGCAGTTAATATGACTATTATTCAAATTTATGCACCAAACACTGAGGTCAGCAATGAAGAAATTTAATATATTTACCAACTTCTGCAGTCTGAAATCAAGAAAACACACAATCAAGATTTATTGATAATTACTGGTAATTGGAATGCAAAAGTCAGAGACCAAGAAGAATCATACATAGTTGGAAAATAAGGCCTTGGTGATAGAAATGAAGATCATAGAATATTGCAAAATCAACAACTTACTCATTGCAAATACATTTTTTTCAACAACAAAAATGATAGCTGTACACATGGACCTTGCTAGATAGAACACACAGAAATCAGATCGACTACATTTGTGGAAAGAGGCAATGGGAGAGCTCAATACCATCAATCAAAACAAGGCCAGGAGCTGAATGTGGAATAGACAATCAATTGCTCATATGCAAGTTCAAGGTGAGGCCAAAAAACCAAACTCACTGCCACTGAGTTGATTTAACTCATAGTGACCCCTCCTTGGGTTTCTGAGGTGGTATCTCTATGGAAGTCTTCCTTCCTCCGAGTGGCTAGCGAATTTGAGCTGTGAACCTTCTGGTTAGCAGTCAAAGAAAATTCAAGTAAGACTCCACGAGGCAAAATACAACCTAGATTATACCCCAAGTGAATTGAGAGAACATCTGAAGAATAGATTTGATGTGTTAAGCACCAATGACTGAAGACCAGAGGAGTTGTGGAATGACATCAAAGACATCACACAAGAAAGCAAAAGGCCATTAAAAAGATGGGAAAGGAATAAAAGACCAAAATGGATGTTAAAAGTGACTCTGAATCTTGCTCTTGAACATAGAGTAGCTAAAACAACAGGAAAAAATGCTGGAATAAAAGAACTTAACAGAAGATTTCAAAGGACAGCTGGGGATGGCAAAATAAAGCATTATAATGAAATTTAAAAAGACCTGGAGTTAGAAAACCAAAGCAAGAACATGCTTGGCATTTTTCAAGCTTAAAGAACTGAAGAAACATTTAAGCCTGAGTTGCAACATTTTAGGACTCTCTGGATAAATATTAAATGATGCAATGCAAATGCAATGCAATGCCATAGAGTCAGATCCAACTCATAGCTACCACTCCTTGGGTTTCTGAGGCAGTATAACTATGGAAGTAGATTGCCTAACCTTCCTTCTGGGGAGTGGATCGTGGGTTTGAACCGCCAACCTTCTGGTTAGCAGTCAAGTGCATTAGACACTACGCTACCACAGCCCCTGTTGTTGTTATTAGGTAACATCAACTTGGTTCCACCTCATAACAATCTTAGTTATAGCAGAATGAAACATTGTTCAGTCCTGTGTCATCTGCTCAGTGTTGCTAGCAGTGAGCCCATCTTTCAGCTACTGTGTCAATTCATTTAATTGAGGGTCTTCTCCTTATTCACTGACCCTCTACTTTACCAAACATGATGTCCTTCTTCAGGAACTGGTCCTTCTGATAACATGAACAAAGTACGAGAGACAGAGTTTGCCCATTCTTGCTTCTAAGAAGCATTGGCTGCACTTCTGATACAAATTTGCTTCCTTTGGCAGTCCACAGTACATTCAATATTCTTCACCAACACCAAAATAAAAATGCCTCAATTCTCCTGATCCTCTGAGGTCTTCCTCATTCATTGTTCAGCTTTCACATATGAGACTATCAAAATACCATGGATTTATTTACCAGCCTTCTGGTTAACAGTCAAATGCCTTAGGCAGTACTCCACCAGAGCTACCTTTTAAATGATGCAGAAAACACCAAAAAAAAGAAAAAGAAAAAAGGAAGGAATACACAGAGTCACAGTATCAAGAGGAATTGGTCAACATTCAACTATTTCAGGAGGTAGCATGTGATCAAGAACTGTTAAGGGCAGGGAGACAGCATCTTTTGACCTACTGTAACTATAGAAAAGGAGGACACATTCACCATCCGCAGCCCAAGGCTTGCTCCTATAAGTTCAGACATGCCATCACCCTCCAGCCCTCTTATCAACCTTGACAGAAACCATCCCTCTCATGGCATCTACCACCTCTCTGCTGGGTTCGATAATTTGCTGCAATGGCCACAGAGAACTCACAGATTATGGAGTTTATTAGGGAAGCAACAGGCTACAATTCAAGTTCAGGAAAGCACTCGGGATACAGTTCTTTAGTCAGGACAGTCTCCCTTCTTTTGTGCCCTTAAATATGCCTCAGTGGTCTTTGGCCTCTTGGCCTGGTCTCTACCTCTGTGGGACAGGTAATCGTGCCACTCTGTCTGTGTCTCTTGGTTCCACTGCCACCATCTCTCAGTCAGGTGTCTCACACAGCAGCACATCTCTCTCTCAGCTGGGCATCTCTCTCAGAAGTGTGTCTCTCTCCCAGCATTGAGAGATAGATTCCTTATGCCTCCAGAAGAGCACATTTTGAGCTTGACAAAGTGGTAAAACCAACCAATCCCAATATCAGAGTTCCACACACCTGAGAGAAAGTGAATTTTCCCAGAAGATTACTTTGTGGTGCCCCAGGTGGATGACTTTAACAAGCAGCTACTCAGTTGTTCATGGCAAAGTGGGAGTTACAAAGACTATGGTAGAAAAGCCATATCATGTAATTTACTACATTTCAAGAACCAATGTTACTGAAGGTGGAAATCCAAGCTGTACCAAAGAATTTTGTGGAAAACAAGGCTCTATGAATTGATGGAATACTCATTGAAATGTTTCAACAAATGGAGGCACTGGCTCATTTATTCAAAGAAATATGGAGAATATTTACCTGGCCAACAGACAGGAAGAAATTGATATTTGTATCCAACAGAGTGTGGAAATTACCAAATCATATCATTAATGTCACATGCAAATAAAATCTAGCAGAAGATAATTCAAAAAATGGTTCCAGCAGTATATTAAGAGAGAACTCCCAGAAATGCAAGCTAGATTCAGAAGAAGATGTAGAATGAGAAATATCATTGCTGATGTGAGATGAATCTTAGCTGAAAACAAACAATATCAAAAAGATGTTGAGCAGTGTTTTTTTGACTATGCAAAAGCACTTGACTGTGTGAATCGTGACAAATTATGAATAACGTTGGGAAGAATGGGAATTCCAGAAAACTTAATTGTGCTCATGAGAAACCTGTGCATAAACAAAGTCTGTCATTTTAAAAGAACAAGGAGATACTGCATGGCTTAAAATCAAGGAAGGTATAATTTAGAGTTGTTTCTTTTCACCATATTTATTCAATCTGTATGATGAGAAAATAATCCAGAAGTTAAACTATGTGAGGAAGAATGCAGCATAAAGATTGGAGGAAGAACCATTATTAACATTTGATATGAAGATGACATAACCTTGTGAGTTGCAAGTGAAGAGAACTTGAGGCACTTACTGATGAAGATTAAAGACTGCAGTCTTCAGTATGGATTACATCTCAACATAAATAAAATGAAAATCTTCACAACTGGACCAATAAGCAACATCACAATAAATGGAGAAATGATTGAAATTGTCAGGGATTTTGTCTTAATTGAATCTAAAATCAACACCCACTGAAGCAATAGTCAGATTAGATGTCATGATGTACCAGGTGAATCTACTGCAAAAGAACCCTTTAAAGTCTTAAGAAGCAAAGGTGTGCCTGACCTGAACCATGGTATTTTCAATTTCCATACATTCATGTGAAAGCTTGACAATGAGTAAGGAAGACTGAAGAGTTGGTGCCTTGAATTGTGGTGTTGGCTAAGAATACTAAAAATACCATGGACTTCCAGAAGAATGAACAAATCTGTACTGGAAGAAGTGCAGCTGGAATACTCCTTAGAAAAGAGAATGGCCAGATTTCCTGTCACCTACTTTGATTATGTTGTCGGAAGGGACCATTCCCTGGAGAAGTAGAGTGTCAGTGAAGAAGGGAAAGACCTTCAACGAAGTGTATTGACAGAGTGGCTGCAATGATGGCTCAAGAATAGCAAGGACTGTGAGGCTGGCACAGGACTGAGCAGTGTCTCATTTTGTTGTACGTAAGCTCATTATGAGTCAGAGCCAACTTAATGGCACTTAACAAAAACAACAACAACAAGGGGGATTTGAAAATTTCCATCATATTCTTTGGAAATCAGAAGGCTACATGAATATCCAGAAATGAGTGCATACATAGGAATGATACTAATCAATTGCCTTTGGCTGACATCAAGTTCTTATGCTGAGTAAGCTAGACATGAATTCTCAGGTAGAGTTTTAACATTTACACACATACAGAACACCTTGGCAAAGACTGGGAGACTTATAGGTTAAAGGCAGTTGAGGAATTCTCTGTTCAATCATTTGCTGACCAAGCAGAGATGTTAGTGACCAAGAGGAAATACAAAATCAGAATAGCTCCATACCAATTAAGACAAGTAAATACAAGCAAAGACACTGTATCCAAAGATTAGTTCAGGCCTAGATGGCATCATTCGTGAATTCTATCAAATGTTCAAAGAAAAATTAACACTGATTACTAATAAATCTTTCCACAATATAAGAAAGGAGATAGCACTTTCCAATTAATTCTCTGAGTCGAGTATTACCCAGCTACTCAAACCAGAGAATATCATCAATATGAATGTAGATGCAAAAATCCTCAACAAATTACTAACAAACCTGACTTCGCAACATATAGGAAGGAGGAAGTTCTTTAACTGAGGGATTTATTCCAAGAATGCTAAGTTGGTTCAACATATATATGCAAATTAATATATGTAATAGACCATATTAACCAAAACAGGACAATATCCACTACATCATCCAATAGAAACAGATAATAGATTTGGCAAAATCTAGTACACTTACATAAAATAAACTCAATATAATAGAAATAGTTTATTTAAACTGACAATATTTTACATAATACTTAATGTTGAAGGACTAAATGTTCTCCCTTGAGATTAATAATAAGATGTGTTATTTTTATGTCCATGATTTCTATTAACTTTGTACTGTGCATTCTAAACAGAACAATTATAAAAGGAAAAGATAAAAAGAAGGTTCTATTTTAAAATAAAGGAACAAATTTAAACTTTTGAAAATTCAGTTGTCTCATATATAGAAAATAATAAGGGATTCATGTACATATGTGCACACATACCTACACATAAGCTATTAGAACTAATAAGAATTTCAGCAAGACTGCAGGATTTATATTTAAAATACAAATAATATTCTTACACAGACTAAAACTAAATAAGCAGTCTAAAACTAAAATCACTAAAACAACTCTGTTAAAAATAATAGAATACTGAATATTAAAATTAACACAGTAGCTCAATATTAATACATAAAAAACTTCAAAATATCATAGAAATAAGGTAAGCAATACCTACACATATGTAAAATCATGGCAAGTTAATTCATTAGATTATATTGTAAATCTGGTAATATGCCTCAAATTATCTATTGATTCAACACAATTCTTACAAACTTCCCAGCTGCCTATTTCCAGAAATTGACTCAGTGATCTCAAAAGTTGTGAGGAAATATCAGAGATACAGAATAAGTAACATCATCTTTGGGGAAAAAAAAAAAAAAACCTTAAATATCCAAGCCTGAAAACTTTATATAATGCTAAATTAATCAAGACAGTATGTTAATTGGCATAAGGCTAGATATATTGATAAAAGAAATACAATTGACAGCCTAGAAATAAACCCTTACATTTATGATAAACTGATATTTGACATGTGTGCCAAAACAATTCAGTGGGGGAAACAATAGTTTTCTCAACAAATGGTGCTTGAACAATTGGAAATCTTCATGCAAAAGAACAGAAGTTGTACTCCTACCTCACAACATATCCAGAATTAAAATTTGGCATGGATATAAATATTAAAGCTAAAACTCTAAATATGTTAGAAGAAAAGATAGGAGTAAATTCTTGTGACATTGCACAGGTAATGTTTTCTTAGATATGACAACAAAAACACAAGTGACAAGTGGAAAAGAAAAAGAAAAAGAAACCTTGGATTTTGTTAAAATTAAATATATAATGCATAGAAGGATTCATGAGAAAGTAAAAACAGACAACTCACAGAAAAGGGAAAATATTTGCCAATTTTATATTTGATAAGGGTCTACTATTCAGAATACACACAGAACCCTTGCTGCCCTGAATTAATCTATAAACCTTAAACCAAAAATATTATCTGAAATATTTTAAAAATGTTTTATCTTAAGTAGTAAAAATGCTAATTTTAAGCATTGGCCTCTTTTAAGTACTACCTATAAAGGATCAAATTGATAATAGTTAACTCCAAGATTAGGTAGGAAACATAGGGGTCAGTGAGTTTCTATTAATTGGAGAGGAACAATTCAGAAAAGGAGGATGAGAAGGATTTCATAATTTGAAGAATATAGTAAGTACTACTGAATTGTGTATGTCCAAATTGTTGAATTGGTGGATGTCCTGGTATGTATATTCTATCTGTCTCCTCTCTATCTCTCTATCAATTTATCAATATATAATACTTACTGTTGCAACTAAGAGATAAAATGATAAATAATCCAATTACACTACTGAATCATACCTTCTATCAGGGTAAAATTTATAGGTAAATTATATTTCTTAAAAGGTGTTATTTAAGAGAAATAGAGAGTTCCACAACAATAGTAAGAGACTTTCACATACCACTTTTGATGAAGGACAGAACAACTAGAAAGAAACTCAATAAAGACTGAGAAGATCTAAACAACACAATCAACAAACTAGACCTCATAGATATATACAGAACGTTCCACCCAACAATAGGACAATACACATTCTTTTCCAGTGCATATGGATCCAGAAGAGACCATATGTTAGGCCACAAAGCAAACCTCAATACATTTTAAAACACTGAAATACTACAAAGCATTCTCAGATCACAATGCTATAAAACTAAAAATCAACAACAGGAAGATCAAGCAAAAAAAAAAAAAAAAAACATGGAAACTGAATAACACCCTGTTTAAAACTACAGAGTAATACAATAAATAAAAAAATGAAATAAAACATTCTTTGAATCAAATTAGAATTAAAACACAACCTACCAAAATCTTTGGGACACAACAAAAGCAATGCTCAGACAACAATTTGCAACAATAAACACATAATAAAAAAGAAAAATCACAGACAGCACCTGAACCCAATATCTCCAGCAATTAGAAAAGGAAAAACAACAACAACAAAGCCTACAGTAACCAGAAGAAAGGAAATAATGAAGATTCAAGCAGAAATAAATGAAGTTGAACCTGGAAAACAATGGAAAGAATCAACAAGAGTAGAAGTTGGTTCTTAGAAAGGATTAATAACATTGACAAACCACTGGCAAGTTTACAAAAGGAAAAGAAAAGAAGGTGCAAATAACAGGAATAAGAAATGAAATAGGTGATATCACAATAAACCTATTGAAATAAAAAGGATGATAACAATACTATGAAGAACTGTGCACCAACAATTTTTAAAACCTAGACAAAATGGACTAATTTCTAGAACACACTACTTACCTAAACTAACACAATCTGGAGTAGTACGTTTGAACAGACACATCACAAAAGAATAAATGAACAGGTTAAAAAAAAAAATAATCCATCAAAAGAAGTCTTAGCCCAGGAGGATTTAATAGCAAATTCTGCTAAAGATTCAGAAAAGAGATAAAAATAATTCTATTCAAATTATTCCCCAGTACAGAAAAGGATGGAATACTCTATGAAACAGGCATAAACTTGATGTCAATATCAGGCAAGAATATCACTGACAGAGAGTTTTAGACAAGATTTCTCATGAATATTTATGTAAAAATTCTCAACAAAATCCTAGTCAGGAGAATCCAACACCATAAGAAGTAATATATTACCAAGTGGGATTCATACCAGCTATGTCCAGTCTTTGGACATTGGTGTCAATGCATAATATCAATTCTTAGATGGTCTCTAAATTCTGGTGGGATATACTTAGGGTCGTGTTTTTTTTTTTTTTTTTTGACTTGTTTAAATTTTATTCTGTTTCAATTTTAACTTGAATGAACAATTGAGGGTCCATTCAACAGTCAGTTCATGGCCTTGTCCTAACTGGTGATACTGACCTACCCTATCACATCTTTCCACAGAAGTAGTTGATTTGCTTCTTGTGTACTCTATCTGGTTAGGTCCATAAGCACAGTCACATTTATGTTGTTGAATACATGTATTTCCACTGAATAAGTCATTCTTGCAAAATTCTACCAAGCTATCTCTGGCATCATACTATCACTAAGGCCATATTTTCCAACTACCAATGCTTATTCTTTATTTCCAAGTTTTGTATTCCAATCACAAATGTTTACCCATGCATCTTGATTTCATGTTTGGTCAATTTCAGACTACAGAAATTGGTAAAAATCCTTCAATTTCTTCATCTTTGGATATAATGGTGATGTGTAATTTAGAGGAATATTCATATTAACTGGTCTTCCTTATAGACATATAGATATTAACCTATTACTGATAGAATTGTACTTCACTACAGATCTTAATGTTTTCTTTTTGATGACGAATGAGACACCATTCCTCTTCAGTTTTCATTCCTGGAATAGTATATTATATGATTGTCCAATTCAAAATTATTAATATCAGCCTATTTCAGCTCTCTAATGACTAAGAGTATTGACTGATCTTTATGGTTACATTTCATTCTTAACAAATTCGAATTTTCCCAGATTCATACTCCATACATTCTACATTCTAATAATTAACTCATAGTTTCAGCTGTTTCTTCTCTTTTTGATTCATACCATATCAGCAAATGAAAGTTCCAAAATCTTTACTCCATCCACATCACTAAGGTTGACTCAACTTTGGGAAGAAATTCTTCCAGTCATATTTTGAGTGCCTGCCAACTGGAGGAACTTCTCTTTCAGAACTATTTCAGACAGTGTTTCACTGCTGTTCATACGGCTTGCTGGTACAATATCTATCAGGCTATGTTTCACTGATATTTATAAGATTTTCAGTGCCCAATTTATTTTTTGGAAGTAGATTGCCACATGAACTTCTAGTCTATTTTCATGTGGAAGCTCCCCTGAAATCTATCCATCATAAGAGACCCTGCTGGTATTTGAAATGCCAGTGGCATAGCTTCCAGAATCACAGCAACACACAAGCCACCACAAACTGGTGTGGCAGATGGACAGAAGAATGGTGGGACCTGATCCTAGATATAGAATACCCCAGAGACTCAACAAGAACACTACTGGAATGAAAAGATGGATTCAGAAAAGTGGCAGATCCACATGTCAATATTAGTTGGATTCCTCTTCAATAACAAAGAGAACCTGAAAGCACAAAAACAATATCATTTATGATAACCACTGAAGAGACAATATACTTATGAATAAATCTAACCATAGACACAAAACCAAATTCAATGAAAACATTAGTACAAGAAATAAAAAGAAACTTAAATACATGGAAGTATTTATCATGCTCTTGGGTAGCAAAACTTAACATTGTGAAAAGCCCAACACTACCCAAAGTATTCTACAGATACAATGCAATCCCAATCCAGATTCCACCATCATTTTTTACAGAGATGGAAAAACTAATCACCAATTATATATGAAAGGAAAGGGACCTTGGATATGCAAAGCACTACTAAAAAGAAGAACAAAGTAGGAGGTCTCACTGTCCTTGACCTGAAAACTTACTATTTGGCTACAATAATCAAAATTGCCTGGTATTGGTACAATGATAGACACATAGACCAATGGAACAGAACTGAGAATTCAGAAGTAAATCCACCCATCAATGGACAGTTGATGTTTGTCAAAGTGCAGAAAGACATTAAATGGAGAAAAGATACTTTTTTTTTTTTTTTAACAAATGTTGCTGGCAAAACTGAATAACCATTTGCTGAAAAATGAAACAGGATCTATTTCTCTCACCATATAAACACTAACCAAAGATAGATCAAAGATCTAATGTAAAACCTAAGTCTGTGAGGATCATCAAACAAAAAAATAAGGGTAATCCTTGGGGCTCTAATATGTGGCATAAATATATTATCAATCATTATTGAAAATGCATAAACTTAAGAAGACAAACTAAACAACTAGCACATCCAAAAATTAAACATTTGTGCATATCAAAATATTTCATCAAAAGAGTAAAAAGAAAACCTGTAGACCAGGAAAAAAAAATGTAGTAACATATTGGACAAAGAACTAATCTCTAATAATTATAGAAAATATCAACATCTCAACAACAAATAGTAAAACAATCAAACTAAAAAATGGGCCTAGGACATGAACAGACACTTTACCAAAGAAGATAATCATGCAGTTAACAAACACATAGAGAACATTACCTATTACAGAGATGTAATTTAAAACAACAATGAGATATCATCCCACTTCAGCACTAAAAGCAAAGTTCAATAAAGTAGAAACAACAATGGCTGGTGATGGTACAAAGAGATTGAAACCCTCATACACTGCTTGTGGGACTATAAAATGTTGCAACCACTGTGAAAAATGGTATGGCACTTCCTTAAAACGTTGGAAACAAATACCAAATGATCTCACAATCCCACTACAAGGTATACATCCTAGAGAAATAAGAGTTGGGACATGAATAGGCATATGCACATCCACATTCATTGCCACATTATTCACAACAACAAAAAAGATGGAAATAAACTAAGTGCACATCAATGGATGAACAGATAAATAATCTGTGGTAGGTAAACACAATGGAAGGCTATGCAATGTAAAGAATAACAATGAACCTGTGAAATACCTCATAATATGGATGAATTAGAGGACATTAAGCTGAGTGAAATTAATCAATCACAATAGGAAAAATCTTCTATAAGAGCACTACTGTAAAAAGTCAGTATATGGTTTACACAAAGTAAGAGTTATTCTTTAAAGTTTTTCAAGGGTGGGATTGAAAGAGAATGTAAAGCACTATCTAGATTTGAGAAATACTGATTTGGGTGGAGGTAAAGGAAATATACAATGAGATAGAGATCGGTACAAAATGATCAAGACAACGAAACACATTGAGAGGTGCTTAAGAGTTAAAGGCAACAAAGGTAAATACTACTGTATACATATCTTGTAATAACATTAATAGCAATAATCTGTGAGTGAATACATAGGGAGACACTCAGGGTGAATAAGGGTAGAAACATGAATGTTTGACAGAGGAAATTTCTATATATGTATTTATATGTATTGCAAATATACATGAATATAGTACAACATACAGGGGCCAAATTTATGAAGACATCCTAGCTGTAACCAAACTCATTGAGGGAACTTGTCGCTGGGCCTGGAGACACAGGACCATAGTCGTGGGGGACACTAAGGTTAACTGGCATAGTATGATTCACAAAGTCAAATGTTCTAAATCCTACTTTGATAATTAGTGACTGAGGTTTTAAAAGCTTGTGAGTGGCCATCTAAGGTGCAACTGTTGGTCTCTACCTTTTCTGAGCAAAGAAGGATAAAGAAAATCAAAGACTCAAGGAAACAGTTAATCCAAAGGACTAATGGATTACTGAACTCCATGACTGAAGTCATGAAAAGACTAATGAACTCCAGCCTCCATGACTCTGAGACCAGAAGAACACGATGGTACCCAGATACCACTGGTGATGCTGTGAAAGGGTTCAAAATAGAAGGTTCCAGATTAAGTGGGAGAAAAATGTGGAACTAAACTCAAAATCATAAAAAAATACAAAGCTCACTGCTCTGATAGAGATTGGTGGAACTCCCAAGACTATTGTCCTTAGATACCTTCAAGCCTGGAACTGAAATTGCTCCTATGGCTTATATTTCAGCCAAACAATAGACAAACATATAAAGTGAACACTAACATCAAGGTCGCACACATTCATTAGACAATCAACCATAACCATACTAGATTAAAAAAAAAAAAAAAAAAAAACAATTTGCCTAAGGATAAGGCTCAGAAGGCAGGAAAGAAGGATAAAACGAAATAAATGCAGGGAATGTTTGGTTACTTTTAGTACTGGCTCTGAAAGGAACACACCACAAATGGGTGGTCTTAACAAGTAGGAGTTTATTGTCTTATAAATTTGAAAGGTAAAAGTCCAAGTTCAATATGCCAAGCTCTAGGGGCTGGATGAAAGCCCTCAACCTTGGGCTTTAGCTCTGTCTCTTGCTCCGGGCCCACTGAAACTGGAGGCTTTCTTCACTCAGGCAGCTGTGGGTTGCTGAGGCTGACAAACCCAAGATCGACAATAAAAAGGCACAGCCCCAGTATTACCAAACTACACAGCAGGCCACTGATTCAAGTTCCTTAACAGTCCTAAGATCAGCAGACAACAGGACAGGCCACTGAGATAAAGACTTGGCTTAATGAAGGGTTCAAGCATGTCAAAAAGCTGTAGAGGCCTTTCTCAAGGCTTCTCCTTATATACATGAAGCAGACCACTTCCCTAAGACAGCTATTCATCTGGTCCAGTAGATTCCACTAGGGAATCGATTACCAAACTCACCATAGGGAATACAGCTGCCCAGCCATTCAAAACCAGGCCCAGCCAAGTTGACACATAACCTTATCTACTACAGAGAGCAAGTGGGAAGAGTGTTGTTTATTGTGAGGACTATAATCAATGTCACAAAACAAAATGCA
>NW_006922203.1:929165-929736 GCF_000298275.1 Orycteropus afer afer
GCCTCGGAAACCCAAGGAGAGGTTACCATGAGTCAGATCCTACTCTATAGTGGTGAGTTTCGCTTCATTTGTTTGTTTTATCTGTCAGAGTTCTGCATAGAGTTAAGGCCCACACAGTTACGACTACACCTCTGATAAGCACCCCAGCATGATCTGGCTTCCATTCTTTCTACATATTTGTTCACAGTTGTAGTTTATGCCTTTGCTCTTTGGAATGTGACCTCCATAACTGCAACTTCAGCATTCTCTGGATGCTTATTAATATACAGAATCTCAATTCCTCTAGATATGCACTGAGTTAGAATCCACATTCTAGCTAATTAGTAGGAGGTTCTTATATACATTAAAATTTAGAAGCACTACTCTATCCTATAAATAACTTTGTTAGAATCTGCTTTGAATTTCTTTTTTCCTCCATTTCAGATTTTTCACAGGACAGGGAGCAAATTTTTCATTCTTCCAAGATTGAGTACAACCAAAGTGCATGGTTTAGCATAATACTTGTATAGCACACTGGGAGTTCCCTGTTCAACAGTCCATTTCACACCTAATTCTTGCTATTGATTATATA
>NW_006922203.1:930276-950093 GCF_000298275.1 Orycteropus afer afer
TTTTAACAGATTTTCAGAAAGGTTGTGAAAATTATAAATGATACATATAAGGTTCCAAAAATGTATTGATATTTAATAGGTGATAAAATATTATAACTCTACAGATTATTATCATTATAATTTTCTCTCAATAGCAGTATATATTGACATACATGGCATGGGCTAAAATAAATAGGGGTCAATATAGATAAATGAATTGCTGATTTTCTTCTGGTGAGGTGCTAACAATTTTGTTTATTTTGTAATAGATTATGAAATCTTTCTGTAGCAAAATCATCAACGAATAACAGAAAAGCAGCCAGTTTAAGACATAACACCTGAACATACCCACTTTAAGCCCATATTTTAAATTTGACCTTCATTTTTCCCATGTTTTTAATGCATACATATTTATTCCTAAGCAATACAGGGTGTTTTGCTTACAACTAGATTTTTTTTTTTAATTTGTGAAATTTATTGATATTGATATATACAGTCGTAGCTCATACACATTTTAATAATAAATAATATTCTATTATATTAATACACCACTATTAATTTATTCATCATTGGGTAATTATATAATATAGGTTTTTTATTAAAAATATTGATGATTTAAACATTCTTACTTTTATCTCTTTGACACAAAAATATGCATAATGTTTCCTTATGAGTGGATTTATTCAAGGTAGGGCAAGCAAATTTTCAATTGCTTACTCTTCAAAGTGGTAGCACTAATTTAACTCCTATCATCTATATATGACTTATTGTTTCACATTCTTCCCAATACAAAATAATTGCGTATTTTGAGATTTTCTTAATTACAATGCATAAGATTTATTTCATTAATACTTCAGTTTGTACTTTAAAATAAAAGATTTATCAACATTTAAACATACAATTTTTGGATATTTTCATTTTTCAGTTTATATTTTATGCCACATTATGGTTTACCTTTTTTTTAAGTGATTTATAGGCTTTCTCTACATTTTCAGGTAGCTATTATTTGTTGGATTATATGTACTTTAAGTGTCTTCCTACAATTATAGCTTTTATTTTTAGCTTTGCTTCATTACATCTAGTGATGAAGAGAAATGCTGTTTTTGTATGTAACTAGATTAATCAATTTTTCCCATTATTTTTTGTTTAAGAACTCCTGGCCTATTTTGAAGCTTAATGTATCTTTTAAGTAGTCAAGAGAGAACAAGGCACACAAGCACACCTTCTACCTAACCCTTGCTAGACAAAAATTAATGCAGGTTGTGGCTGGATGTAATCACTAGGTTCAACACACTGCTTTCATTGATTTTTCAATAAGGCAGAAAGCTATGAAGAAGAAAGTTCTTTCTTTTCTTCCCAGTGGTTAATTTAATTTTCTCCCCTACTGAATCAAATTATTTATTTGCTAGCACAGTCTCTATTTATCATCTCCTCATATTACCCACCTTTCTGCCAATGTGATCACAGCTCTTAAAATTTAACAACTATTTCTTAGTATTTCTAGTTATTTAGTGATTTTGCCTAGCAACACTACTTCCCACAATTTAAAAAATAATAATTTGACTAATAAATGTTGTTAGTTGCCGTCGAGTCGGCCCCGACTCATAGACCCCTCCTTGGGTTTCCGAGGCAGTATCACTACGGAAGTAGGGTTGCCCAACCTTCCTTCCAAGGAATGGCTGGTGGGTTTGAACCGCCAGCCTTCTGGTTAGCAGTCAAGTGCCTTAGGCACTATGCTACCAGAGCTCCCAGACTAATAAATAGAAGATATTAGTTGTATTAAAATCTCCTCATCTAAGTTAACACTCTTCTTCAGAGATAAGCCTGTAAATGGTCAGTATATTTATTTCAATTTTCAATATGCATATGAATTTTAATCAATAATAATAATTTCAGGGTGTTTTGTAGCACAGAATGCAAATGTCTTTGAATTTCTTTTTATTAACAATATTGGCCAGTTTTCTGTTGGTAGTGGTGGTATTAATTTTGGGATAACTTTAGTTCTGTTTACACTTATCTTTCCTTCTTTTCCTGAATTAAGTTTGTTGGGTTGGTTGATTTTTATTTTTATTAGCCTATTTTATGTTGAGTATTCAGGCCTTTACCTAGAGAAATCTACTACTACTATACTCTTACGGTGAAATGTTTCCTGGATTTTCCTTCCAGGTTAGTGAAAGCTATAAAGCCTCTAAAAGAAGAGATCTTGATAATGAAAAGATATAGAGAGCTGCCTTCACATAATTTCTTTATATTTCATTTATTGTTAGGTTTAAGTAACTTATGAGTGATCAAAGTAGAGAACTTTCCTTGTCAAAAACTGCCCAACAGAACTCTGAAAGCAATTCAGTGTAACTATAATTGGAATTAAACTTTGTTCTTCAAATGTAACTCATTAATGCATCTCAAGCAAATTCTGGTCATTTGTGTCCCATTTGTGTCAATGCTATATATGGTAGTATTTACAATTAATTATTGCATTGAGCAAAGCTATTGTGTTCTTTGAAGAAATTACTTTAAAACAGCCCACAGATATAATGCTTAGCATAGTAGAGAAATATTTTAACTATTTGGTGCATATTTACATAATTATTGCTGTTGTTATGTGTGGTTGAGTCGGACCCAACTCATAGTGACCACTCCTTGGGTTTATCATATCATATAACATGCATATTATGTAATTGTAGAAATATATGTACATAATTTTACACTCTACTATAGATTCCTGGTCATATAGAACAAAGCAAATGATTGTTACATAAGAGGTGTTTGTAGTTCTGAAGATCAGTAAAAATGAATCTAGGTGTTTTTCCCAGGAGACGAGAACAAAGAATTATGACTGTTTTTCTACCCTTTTTCTCATATATTTGTCATTCACTCATCATTTATTGAATAACTAAGGTCAAAGGCCAAAATAAATATCATAATATCTATAAAGAATGAAAAATGAAATGCCTAGTTCTTCTTCAATTTGGTATTACTGGCATAGTAGACACTATTATTGTCAGATTCAAAATGGGAATGAATATAAGGATCAAGAGACAGTTGTTTAAATAGAATAAGGGTATATGGCATGGTTTAGAATTGGAAAACATTTTGGCAGAATTGTGTTCTTTCACCTTACTTATTTAATCTGTATGTTGAACAAGTAACTCAAGCAGACAAGGCAGCAATACAAATATAGGAAAAACAGAAAAAATGTTTTCATGGCATAAGTGTAGTAGAAAATTGAGAATAAGGATATAAGATGATGTAAGAGAATTAGGGAAGGACCAAGATGACAATGCTGTTGTTAATTGTGTCCAGTCGATTCTGACTAATAGCTACCTTATGTGCAACAGAAGGAAGACTGCCCTGTCCTGTGCCATCATAGGACCTTGCAAAGGGAAACAATTAACCCTATTTTAAAATTTTAAACTTTTAACTGTTAGAGACCACTTGTCTTGCTGTGAGGAGACCACATTATACAATTGTAGCAGTAGAAGCAGTTAAGTAGCCTTGTGAATTTAGATTGCAATTGCAGCATTCAGTGAAATAAATGAAACTGGTATATAACTTAAATTGTATGATGGATTCATTATTGACTACAAGAGTAACAGAGGAATCCATAGCGCTTCTTGAATTTTCCAAGTCAATTGATGGTGTATGCTATGCCATTTAGTGAGATAGGAAATACTATAAAAACAACAGTTTTGGACACATGAATCCAGTTTATTATTATTATTATTATTATCATCATCATTAGTGTATTAAAGGAGATATCTATAGGAAACAAATTACAAATATCAAGCAAAGCATTGATAATGCTTATTCAAGGGAGATGTCTGAGCTGGAGATAGGTACCCAGACCCATTGCATATAATTCAAAGCCTTGGGACCACATGAGATCATTTTAGAAGAGAAGGGACATGAAGGGATACTGTAAAGTACTCCAGCATTTTAAAATTGGATAGAGAATGAGAATACGGCAAAGGAGAATCCATAGGAGCTTTAGTAAAAATGAATCTTCCAGTGTTATCACAAAAGCCAGTAGAGAAGAGTAGTTCCAAAAGGAGAAATTAGGTGGAGTGGTCAATTACTGAGAATGGAGAAATAACAAAGGATTTTTGAAACACTAAATTTTGAAAGACACACACATGCATTTAAATCTAATACTGCCTAAGCAGGACTAACACACAGAAAGTTGGAAAATGGTTAGAAATTAACTTATTGAGTCATTTGCAAAAATATTATCCAAGAGAAAAAATAAGTAAGTAAGTAAATATATATATATATATATATATATATATATATATATATATATATATATACACATATATATACTGTTTTTCTTGTTAGGTACCATCCAGTTGGCTCCAACCCATAGCCACCCCATGCACAACAGAAAGAAACACTGCCTAGTCCTGAACCACCCTCACAATCCTTTCTATGCCTAAACCCATCATCACAGCCACTGTGTCAATCCATCTCCTTGAGGCTTTCCTCTTCTACTTTATCAAGCATGATATTCTTCTTCAGGGAATGGTCCCTTCTGACACCGTGACCAAAGTAAGTGAGAAAAAGTATGGTCATTCTTGCTTCCAAGGTGCATTCCAGTTGCACTTCTTCCAAGAGAGATTTGTTCATTCTCCACGACACATTCAGTATTCTTTGCCATCACTATGACTCTTCTTTGGTCTTCCTTATTGATTGTCCAGCTTTCATGTGCATATAAGGCTATTGAAAATACCATGGCTTGGCTTAGGTGCACCTTAGTCTTCAGTGAGACATATTTGATCTTCAGTATGTTAAAGAGATCTTTTGCAGCAGATTTTGCCAGTGCACTATGTCACCGGGTGTTGACTGTAAAAAAAGAAACAATACAAAACTCACTGCCATTGAGTCGATTTGACTTATAGTGACCCCTTCTTGAGTTTCCAAGGCAATATCTCTAAGGAAGTAGATTGCCCAATCTTCCTTCCAAGGAGTGGTTAGTTGGTTTGAACTTCCAGCCTTCTGGTTAGCAGTGAAATGCCTTAGGCACTACACCCATGAGCTTAGAGCCAAGTAACATGAAAACACTGGCAACTTCAAACTTTTCTTCATTTATTGTGATGCTCCTTATTGTTCCAGATGTGAGGATTTTCCTTTTTCTTTACGTTGAGGTGTAATCCATATTGCAGACTATGATCTTTAGCCTTCATCAGTATGTGCTTCAAGTAATTTTCACTGTCAGCAAGCAAGGTTGTGTAGTCTGCATATCACAGCTTTTTAATGAGCCTTCCTCCAATTCTGATTCTGCATTCTTCTTCATATAGTCCAGCTTCTTGGATTATTTGTTCAGGATACAGATTGAATGAGTATGGTGAAAGGATACAACCCTGACACACTACCTTCCTGATTTTAAACCACACAGCATCCCCTTGTTCTATTCAAACAACAGGCTTGTGGTCTAGGTAGAGTTTCCTCATGAGCACAATTAAGTGTTCTGGAATTCTCAATTTCCTCAATATTATCCATAATTTCTTAAGATGCACACAGTTGAATGCTTTTGCATCATTATCAAAACACAAGTAAATATCTTTCTGGTATTCTTTGCTTTCGGCCAAGATCCATCTAATATCAGCAATGACAACCCTTGTCCCACATCCTCTTTTGAATCCAGCTTGCATTTCTGGAAGTTCTGTGTCCATATAGTGCTGCAACCATTTCTGAATTATCTTTAGCAAGATTTTACTTGCTTGTGATACTAATGATATTGTTTGATGATTTCCACATTCTGTGGGACTGCCTTTCTGTAGAATGGGTACTAATGTGAATCTCTTTCAGTTAATTGGTCAGGTAGCTGTCTTCCAAATTTCATGGCATAGATGAGTGCATGCCTATAGTGAGGCTTCCATTTACTGAAACATGTCTTTGGGTATCCCATCAATTCCTGCATCACTGTTTTTCAACAACTCCTTCACTGCAGCTTCAACTTCTTCCCTCAATACCATTGTTTCTTGATCATATGCCGCTTCCTGAACTAGATGAACAGTGACCAATTATGTTTGGTACAGTAAACCAAAAAAAAAAAAAAAAAAAACCTCACTGCTGTAGAGTCTATTCCACTTTTGGAGACCCTTCCTTGGGTTTCCGAGGTGGTATCTCTACGGAAGTAGATTGCCCAACCTTCCTCCCAAGGCATGACTGGTGCATTTTAACTGCTAGCCCACCGGTTAGCAGTCCAATGCTTTAGGCACTACGCCACCAGAGCTCCATGAAACATTCAATATTTTGCCCATAGAATCTGTAAGTATTGCAACTCAGGGCTGGAATTTTTTTCTTCAATTCTTTCAGCTTGAGAAATGCCAAGTGTGTTCTTCCCTTTTGCTTTTCTAATTTATTTATTTATTTATTTTTGAACTGTTCTTTGAAATCTTCTGTTCAGTTCTTTTATCTTGTCATTTCTTCCATTTGTTTTAGCTGCTCTCCATTCAACAGCAAGTTTCAGATCTTTTCTGACAACCATTTTGGTCTTTTCTTACTTTCCTCTCTTTTTAATGACATTTTACTTTCTTCATATATGATGTTCTTGATGTCATCCCACAATTCTTCTGGTTTTTGGTCATTGGTGTTCAATGTGTCAAATCTATTCTTTAGATTGTCTTAAATTCAGGAGGGGTATAATCAAGGTCACACTTTTGATCTCATGGACTTGTTTTAATTGTCTTTAGCTTCAACTTCAACTTACATGGTCTGTAGAAGGTCTGATCCACAGTCAGCTCCTGGCTTTGTTTTGGCTGAATATTTTGACCTTCTCCTTTGCCTCTTTCCACAGATGCAATCAATCTGATTCCTGTGCATTCCATCTGGTGAGGTCCATGTGGATAGCCACTATTTATGTTGCTGGCAAAAGGTACTTACAAAGTCATTGACTTTGAATAATTCTATCATGTGATCTCCTGTGTTATTTCTAACACCAAAGCTATATTTTCCAACTACTCATGATTCTTCTTTTACATTCTGATTACCAGTAATAATCAACACATCTTAATTGCATGTTTGGTCAATTTCAGACTGCACAAGTTGGTAAAAATCTTCAATTTCCTCATCTTCGGCTTTGGTGGTTGATATGTAAATTTGAATAATGGTAGTATTAACTAGTTTTCCTTGCAGGCATATGGATATTATCCTATCACTGACAGCATTGTACTTCAGGATAGATCTTTGTTTGTGTGTGTGTTTGTGTGTGTGTGTATGTGACAATGAATGCCATGTCATTCCTCTTCAATTTGTCGTTTCCAGCATAGTAGATCATATGGTTGTCTGATTCAAAATTTCTAATTGCAATCCATTTCAGCTCACTAATTCCTAGGTTATCAATTTTTATGTGTTCCATTTCATTTTTGACAAGTTCCAAATTTCCTAGATTCATACTTTATGCATTCCTAGTTTCAATTATGAATGGATATTTATAGCAGTTTCTTCCCATTTTGAGTCATGCCACCTCAGTAAATGGAGATGTAGAATTACTCCATCCACTTCATTAAGGTCAATTCTACTTTGAGGATGCAGCTTTTCCTCAGTTGTATTTTGAGTGCCTTCAGACCTGAGGGTATCATCATCTTCCAGCACTATATAGACAATGCTTCAGGGCTATTTGAAAAATTTTCCAGTAATGTATCTGATAGATTTTCACTGCTATTCATAAGGTTTACACTGGTCAATTCTTAGAGAAGTGGATGGACCGTTTCTTCTTCCCAATCTGTCTTAGTCTAGAAGCTCAGCTGTTACATATCCACGATGGGTGACACTACACTGCTGGTATTTGAAACACTGATAGCATAGCCTCCAGCCTCACAGCAACAAGCAAGCCACAACAGTAGGACAAACTGATAGAGGACTGGGGAAAGAAAAAAATATGCCACCTTAGAGATCCCAGTCTCAGTTCTCCGAGATCTATCAGACCCCTATAACATAGTATTTCACTGATATGTAGAAAGCATTTTCATGGATCGATTTATCTTTTTTTTTTTTTTTTTTCAGTTTCAATAAAATATAAAAAATTGTGTTGTATTTGTTGTTTACAATGTTTCCAAATTTCTTTCTACTACAGGGGCAAAGAGACAGCATCTTCTTACCTCCTCTAAGTACAGAAGAGGAAAACAAAATCACCATCAGCAGCTCAAGGCCTGCTTCTACGAGGCCAGACATGTTGCCACTCTCCATCCCTCTTACTAACCTTGACACCAACTCTTCCTCCTGTGACATCCACCATCTCTCTTCTGGGTTCAATAATTTGCTTTAGTGGCCACATAGAACTCACAGATTATGGGGTTTTTTAGGGAAGCAACAGGCTGCAATTCAAGTTCAGGAACACAGTCTTTGGCAGTTGGCTGTGTCACTCAGCAGCTGGCAATCTCTCTCAGTCTCTCTCAGTAGTATGTCTTTCATGTCCCTTTGTCCCCCAGCAAGTGCATCTCTCTCAGCAGTGTGTCTCTCAGCTGTCAGTGAGAGATTGCTTCTGCCCCTATAAGGGCTCCTTTTTAGTCTGGCAGAGTGGCCAAACTAACCAATCCCAATATCACAATTCTACACACCTGAGAGAAAGTGAACTTCCCAGAATATTGTGTTGTGCTGGTTCAACAGAAATATACCAGGTTGATAACTTTAACAATCAGCTTCTCAGATGTTCATGGAAAAGTGGTAGTTACAAAGATTATGGCTGGGAAAGCCATACCATTACTACACTGCACTTCCCCAAAAAAGAATGTTCAGATTATTGGATTAAAAGAAGATACATAAATATATAAGTAAATAATTCTCAGCAAAATTACCTATAGAAACAATCAAATATCTCTCAAATGGATTCAGAAGTTAATATACATATTTATGGCAACCATACATACCCCATAATACAGAATTAGAAAAGAAATAGAAACATGAGCATAATGGATCTTGAGACCAGAAGAATTAGATGGTGCCCAGCTACCAATGTCAACCAGTCAGGAAAGGATCAAAACTGGAGATCCTGAGTAGATTAGGAGGAAAAATATGGAACAAAATCCAAAAACACAATAATGATCAGAATTACTAGTCAGATGGAGTCTGGTGGGACCCCTAATATAATGGCCCTGGGATACATTTTGGGCCTGGAATAAAACTCACTCCCAGGGGTTGGTTCTCAGCCCAATAGTAAACAAGATGTACACACAGACCACTCAACCCAGGGTGACACACCCAAATACTTTATGGAGATGCATCCCTTGGAGCAATTGACCACTGGACACCAGAGGGGCAATATTCAAATGGAGGAAATGCAGGACACACAGGTGTGCAATTAAAAAAAAAAGGGCAGGGAGGACATGGCTTTATCAGGAGTGAAGAAAAAGTGGATTAATAAATTCAAGTGTATTTATACGATAATTATTAGAGGTCATATGAACAACAATAACAAAAAACCTACAAAAAGGCAAGGCAAATTATTTTTTTAATGGGACTAATTTTACAAATGTAGGTAATTTTCTTTAATTTTAATAATCATAACCTTGGAGACAATTAACTAGTAAATATTGAGTTGATTTTTTGATTAAGTGACAAATTGTTTTGCTGAAAAGAATGTTTCTTACCATAGGGGCAAATGACCATTCATTTTGAGTTATTTACTCTCTTTTTCACTGCATGTTGTGATATCAAGAGGGCTTCCTGTATAGCTAATGTTGTCTTCAAATGACACTTACTAGGTCAAATTCAGAACCAAAAACAAATTGTAGTGTAAGGCATCTTGTGTACATCTCCAGAAGTTAGCTCTACCATCACTGACAATTTTTCATCACCTGGTTGCATTTGAAAGTTTTCTTATTTTAATTAAACTACTGAGACCTAGGGTAATATATTTGCATATTTTTCAAATCTCAGATGATTATGTATTCCCATTTGGGGAAGATGCAATATGAACCTTCTGTCTTCTTTTATGTCCAATAATCTGAGTCCAGCTCTCTGATACTTTTGTCATTCTGTATTTGCTTTCAATCCCCAATGCCATAATCCCAGTTCATTATGTGTCTTTTTAGACAGATCATGGATATCGCCCTATTCTCTGATCCACTTCAATGTCCTGTTCAATCATTATGTACCCTGCAATAAAATAAATGTGTACAATGCAGTTTTGGAAACACAGTAATAATTCTTGGAATATTTTACTGGCTTTCTATTACTGAATAATAATGACTAATTTCTCATTCTGGTCCTACAATCTAGCCTTCAAATGTATTTGCATATTTATTTATCAGTATTCTCCAGTGTAAAACTGTAATATCAACCAAGCTTAAATCCAAAAAATAAACACATTGTCATCTTGTTTGTTCTGACTCATAATTATCCTATAGCACACAGTAGAACTTTCCCAATGGGTTTCAAAGGCTGTAATCTTTGAGGGAGCAGACTACTACATCACTCTCGTGCACAGAAGCTGGTGTGTTCAAACTGTTGACCTTCTGGTTAGCAGCCAACCACTTAACCACAGTTCCATCAGGTCTCCCTACTCAGCCAAGCAGTAACATGGAAAAAATGTACTTATGATATGTATCAAAGAATAAGCTATAGAAAGATTTTTCTTTAAGCAAGGTTTATCTTCTTTGATAGTTAATAAGTAAGCTTGGCTTATCTATTAATTATTACAAGATAAACCTTGCTTAGTTTTAGCAAATCTTTTTATATCTTATGATTTTAACTTAATAAATATATTGTTCTTTGTCTCCATTTACCCAAAATCCTATCTGTTAAGTCAGATCTTAAATTCTATCTACCAATCTCCCTATCCCCCTGTTTTGATTTCTTCAGTGTACATTCTTTGTGCAAAAAATTTGTGTCAGATAGTGTTTTAAGAGAAAGAAGCAAACTATACAAATCCAGCCTCTGCTTTTCTGGGGCTTGCCTTGCAATAGAAGGGAAGAAGAAAATATTTTATAAGGCAATATTAGATGTTCTGAACACATAAAAAAAAAAGTGATGCAATAAAGAAACTTTTGATCGGAAGAGAGGACTGTTATAGTTGGAGAAATCAGAGTGCACAATTTCAGTGTTTGAGTTAAAATACATTGTTTCTTGCAAAGAAGCAATACAAAATCATTACAAGAAGACGAAACAGCATATACAAATATAAGAAAAACAAAAAAAGAATGCTTGCATGATATTTATAGTAGGGAATTGAGAGAAAGGTTATAACATGGCATAAGATACATAGGAAAGGACCAAGATGACAATGTTTTTGATGTTAGTTGCCAGTGAGTCTATTCTGAATCATAGTGATGCTATTTAGAACAAAACTAAACACCGCCCTGTCCTGTGCCATCGTAGGACATTGCAAAGGGACGAAAGAAACTGTATTTTAACATTTTAAGTTTTGGAGACCACATACCCTGCTGTAGATCATATTATAGAATTGCAGCAGTAGAAGCAGATAGATAAGTTCAGAAGCCTTGTGATCTTAGACTATGATGGTGTGGTGGTTATGTTTGTGTGTCAACTTGGCTGGGCCTGGTTGAGTGGCTGGGCAGCTGGTGGTAGTTATTCCCCAATGTGAGACTGGCAATCAACTCCATGGTGGAATCTACCACAAGCAGCCGAGTAGCTGCTTTGGATATATGATCTGCTTCCTGTATATAAGCAGCAGTTTGGGAATTGTCTCTAGCTTATGCCATGCTCAGAGCCTGCACATAGCTGTGTCGTTGTTCAGCAGCCTGCCATGGTCTGCCAAACTGAGGACTTACAATGGACTTAAATTAATCGCCTGCCTTGTGGTTTGGTAACATTGGGACTATACATTTTTACTTGCCAAGCATGGGCTTGGCAGCCTCAGCAGCCTGCAGCTGTCTGAGTGAAGAAAAGCATCTAGCATCAGTGGGCTGGGATCTGGAGGCAGAGCTGAAGCCCAAGGCTCAGGGGCTTTGACCCAGCCCCAAGACTTGGCACTTTGAACTTGGACTTTAAACCTCCAAACTGTAAGAGAATAAACTCCTCCTTGTTAAGCCTTCCCATTTGTGGTATATTCCTGTCAGAGTGGCACTAGGTAACCAGAACAGATGGCAAGATTCAGTCAAAAGAATGAAACTTGTGTATAATTTGAATTGTCTGATAGATTCATTGTTGAGTATAAGAATAAGAGAGGAATTGATTTTGCTTCTTGGATTTTGTACTAAGTTAATTGATGGTGGATATTATGCCATTTAGTGCAACAGAAAATACTGTAAAAACAACACTTTTGGACTGATTAATCCAGATATTTTTTTCCTGTTATATTAAAAGTCATGTCTATAGAAAATGATGGAGCTATGGTAGCATAGTGCCTAAGGCACTCTACTGCTAATCAGAGGGTTGGCAGTTCAAACCTACCAGCAATTCCTTGGAAGGAAGATGGGGCAATCTACTTCTGTAGTAATACTGCCTCGGAAACCCAAGGAGGGGTTGCTATGAGTCGGGTCCAACTCGAGGGCACATAACCACAACAACAACATAGAAAATGAATTAGAAATGTCAAGCAAAGCATTGATAATATGTACCTTAAATTCAAGGGAGAAGTCTGAGTTGAGAATATATATCCAATTCCATTGCATATAAATAAAATTTATGTGACCCCATTAAATTACTTTGAAAGAGAACAAAAGGAGAAAAGGACTTGAAAGTAATGTAGCATTTTAAAGTTGGGTAGAGAATGAGAACACAGCAAAGAAGACTGTGTGGGAACTTCCAATGCTATCATGGAAGCCAGTATAGAAGAGAGTTCCAAAAGGAGAATTTAGTTGCAGTGATCAATTAAACTGAAAATAGAGAAATAGCAATGGAATTTTGAAACAGAAGTTTGAAAGGCATTGACAGGTATAATTTTGTGGGAGTGGTATAGCCTTCTGTAGGTGAAGACAATACATTTTAGAATTTGGTGATAACAAATACAATTATTTTATTGTGAAATTCCATTATTTACAAATTATTTATAATAAAGATCGAGAGAAGAATACATAGCGTGACTATACAGAAAATGTAATGGATTTTACCAGCTGAACACAATCAACATTGAAATCAATGAAGAGTAGACCACAGGCTTGCCAGAAGCCACTTTAATTTTCCTATTTCCTAACCCTTTGCACTCTGGGTAATCAACATACTGACTTATAAATATATAGGTTAATTATGCTCTTCTTATTTTGATATAAATTGAATCATAAAATACATTACTTCTTTCAAAAAAAATTACTTTGGAAATTCATCCATATTGTTTTTTGTAATTTTAGATGGTTTATACTATATAGTATTCTATTCTACTATGTGAATATACCACGCTATATTTATCCATTGAGCTGCTGACAAGATATTCTTAGTATCCTTCTTAGATCTCTTATGAATAGTGTTGTCATAAAACAAACCAAAAAAATACCATTCATAAAATTGTTAAAAATAATCTCATCTACAATAGCATCAAAATCATTAAATTCTTAGGGCAAATACAGCAAAAATAAGCAAGGGCTCTACCATAAAACTGTAAAACTTTTAGAGGAAATTTGTAGTATTCTTATATAAATGAATATACACCATTTTAATGGATCAAAACAGTCAAAATTATTAAGATTTTAATTCTTCCTTACATTGATTTATATATCCAATATAATCCTAATCAATATGTCAGAAGTCTTTTTATACAGAAATTCACAAGCTGATTTAAAATTTATGAAATTTTTAAGTAAGAATAACCAAAATAATCTTGAATGAATAGAATAAAGTTGAATGGTTAAATTATCAGATTTGAAATTTACTCATTGGTTATATTAATTTATACAGTATGGCATTTGTAATGTCTAGATTACTAAAACCAACGAATAAATTTCGAATCTGATAAAAGTATATACAAGAGCTATGGTAGCATAGTGTCAAAGGCACTTGGCTACTAACAAGAAGGCTGGTGGTTCAAATCTACCAGTCACTCCTGGGAAGGAAGGTTGGGCAATCTACTTCCATAGAGATACTGCCTCAGAATCCCAAGGAGGGGTCACTATGAGTCGGATACAACTTGACAACACATAACAACAACACAAGTATATACAGATAAATTAAATAGACTAGAGATCACAATAATAGTTTCCACTTGCATAGAATGATGATTTTCAATAACTGCATCCAAGGAGTAAATGAAAGAAATAATAAATAAATAACTCAACCCATGGTTCTTGAATAAATGGATATGCATATGGGAGAAAATTGATCCAATCTCATATTATAGATGAACATCAATTTGAAGTGCATCACAGACACAATTTTGTCTTAAACGAAGCAAAATAAAGCTAATAAAAATACTCTTAGGAGAAAAGATTGTTCCTTTGAAATCTTACAGTAAGGAAATCTTTCTTAAAATAGAAAAAGCATGAATAATTAAAAATAATCAATTTGTTGCAATTAAAATTTAAAAAGTTTATTCTTCAGAAAACATTGAGAAAATAAATGATCCACTCACTTGACTAAAATACTTTTAACACATATATCTGGAAAAGAACTTTTATCTAGAATTTATGAATAATTTATTTCACTGATTAATAAAAATGCATATACAAAAAAATGGGTAGTAGATGACCAATTAACAAAATAAAATATATGAATATAAAATAATAATATGAGAGAATGATTAGTCATCAGGGAAATACATGATCAAACTACAGTGAAATACAAATATAGACCCATTAGAATGACTAAAATAAAAAAAATACTGACAGTACCAAATGCTATCAACCAAGAACAGCAAAGATAATTTTCATATGTACCTGAAGGAAGTGTACAATGGTCCAACCATTCAGAAAACTTTTTGGCATATTGTTTTGTTTGTTTATTTGCTTTTAAGAAGTTAAACACAAATCAACCTTACACCACAGGAATTCCAATCCTAGCTGTCATTCAAGGGAAATGAAAATATATTTCCAGAAAATGTTTATCCAAAGAATTGGAAATAACCCAGATTCCCATCAAGAAGATAAATAATAAACTAACTTGGTATTTTTATACTAGGAGTTACTGCTCAGTAATTAAGAGCCATGGATATACATATCTTGCCAAGATGGGGCAGTTGGGGAATGTGACCCTTGGTGCTGCTTCCTTCTTCATCCTTGTTTTTCATTTTATCCAGTTTCATATGTTGTCAGGGACCTATTTTGACTGAATTGTATAGGAAGATTACAGAAAATAGGGATATGTCGTTCTTTGCCTCTCCATAATTTCTCAGATTTGTCAGAGTCCACAGAAAGCATTCAGTAAGGTGGTTTAGATAACTTACACTGCACACTGAATTGGAGATACTTGAAAGTAACATAGGTAAACAAAGTTAAAACTTTATAAACATACCAAGTTTAAGAATTTTAGTGAAATTATTAAATCTGAAGTAAACATACTATTAGATTGACATTGTCAGATTGATTTAAAATTCATTTGATATATTTGAAGTTACACACTTTATAATATACAATGTTGCAGCAAAAATGCATTTTCTGTTCTTTTGTACCTGTGTCTTAAGTGAAATGTATTTAAACTACTTCATTACAAACCATGACTTTCGTTTTCACAGATTATTTCTACAATAACAATATTGACAAGCTTCTTAATAAAAAATGCTTAACACATTTTTAACAGTTAACACTTCAAAGTTATGAAAAAGACTTAACTCTATAAATAAACACAGGGAACTAAATTTCCCTTTTGGAATATTAACAAAGATATTGGAGGCAACAGGGGGTATTTTATCATTGTCATCAGTAAGAAAAGGATTAATTGCTGTCATGTTCTTGGTATACTACCTTGTGGGGTACAAATTACATTTTTCTAACCTCAGGACCTTAATCAAAAACAAGGAGATTTGAGCTGTTATTAATCTGCAGCTGCCAGTGGCAGCCCTTCCACAGCAAAAGACTGCAAGGTCAGCAATGTGAACTTCTGAAAAGAAGGAAACATACTTATCAGGAAACTACACCTGGTAAAGCCAAAATGCAAGGGCAGTGTGCAAATCAAGATTGTGTTCACAGAAGAGCCACGCGAAGGCAATTGCATTTTGCCTTTGTGTTTAATAGTGAATCATAACAGCCATATTATTAAACACATACACAGAATACTCTGGGACTGTGTTTATCCAGAAAAAAGTCCTGGAAGTTCCTTTAAATCTAAAACTATCATTAGAAATATTATGATGAACACTAGGATTTTCAAATAACTTTTATTACTCAGGAATGAATGACAAGAATAATTATTTATGGAATGAAACTCAAGGTTTAATTATTAACTTTTGTTCATTACCTCTCCTTAAATTCACATGAATTGTTTTCTCCTTCAAAAGCTTACTTTATGCAACACATTTTTTTCCCCTATTCTTTAGTTTCAGGAGCTATGACAGCTTAGTGCCTAAGGCATTTGACTGCTAACCAGAAGGCTAGTGGTTCCAACCACCAGCCACTCCTCAGAAGGAAGGTTGGGCAATCTACTTCTGTAGTGATACTGCCTCAGAAACCAAGGAGGGGTCACTATGAGTCAGATCCAACTCCACAGCAGTGAGATTTTTTATTTTATTTATTTATTTTATTTTTTTATTCTTCAGTTTCACTTTAGGTTCTGAATTTACAATCTATAAAGCTCTATCTTTCTGCTCTCACTAACTGGAAGTCACTTTCCCCCACCTCTGTTTATAGTATGTCAAGGAGCTCTGGTAGCATGGTGCCTAAGGCACTTGACTGCTAACCAGAAGGCTGGCAATTCAACCACACCAGCCACTCCTCGGAAGGATGGTTGGGCAATCTACTTCCATAGTGATACCGCCTTGGAAACCAAGGAGGGGTTGCTGTGAGTTGGGTTTGATTCCATGGCACATAACAACAAGATTGTATGTCTGGACCTTAAGGTATTCTGATAATGTTCGATAGAACAGTAAGTGTCAGGGCCATAATAATCACATGGAACATTGTTCAGTAACATAGCCACCTTGTATATATATTTAAGTTCAAGTGCAATTTGGTTTCTTCTGTTTTTCTCAAATAATATTAGAGCCTGAACCTTATCACATTTTTTTTTCCTTTCAATATATATAATTCTCTTTATTTGTTATTATGCCATGAAAATTTTCTTTCCCCTGGTTGCTGCTTATGTGGTCCTTCAAAAAATTCTTTCTATACACAATTTTCTCTTAAATTATTTAAGACAAAATTGTGTTCTACTATTTCTCAATATAAAATAGCACACTCAGTGTTATTATGATATGAGATAATTTAAAAAACAGTCATAGAACATTTATTTAATAGGTATCTACTAACATTATTCAATGCATAATTTCCTCTTAATTTATAACTTACACTAATCTTAATATTTGCAGATGTATTTCAGAATTATTCACAGTACATACTTTTATCCAATATATCATTCCTATAAAATATTACTTAATTTTAACATCTCTTTATTCATTTTCAGTGATATTCATGGTGGAAGATATTTCTGTCTCTGAGTCTCATTTAAAGCAATTACATCAATTTGAGTGGTTTGCTAGCTAACCATAAAATACTTATATATCTGTTTTAAATTTTTCAGGAAGTATATTTTTGATTTACTAGATTGGAAATGCCAAACAGATAAATATAAGATTTTTCTAAATCAATTAATCATAAAATATGAAGGCTGTATTTACTTCACCTTTATTATGAGTATAAATATAGTGGCACATATTTCCCAAATGCTGCCTTTTTCTTTTAAGCCAGGTCTAATTCCATACCTAATTAATAGTTTTTCTCTAAGATTACCAACATTGTGTGGTAAAACCCCAAACCCACTGCCATAAAGTTGAGTCCAACTCATGATGACCCTGTAAGACAAAGTAGAACTTCCCCATAGGCTTTCTAAAGCTGTATATCTTTATGGAAGTAGATCACATAATCTTTCTCCTGCAGAGCCACTAATGGAATCAATCCATAGACCTTTTGGTTAGCAGCTCACTGCTTTAGTTACTGAGCCACCAGAGCTCCTTAACTACTGCATATAGTTTGCAAAATTTAATTACATAGTTAGATACTATTTCCAAAACTGAATTCCTAAAGAGTAGAAAAATAATCCTACCTTTTTCTTTTCCATAATAGGTTTATCATAGATGTTTTAAAAAATGCAAAAACTTATAAGCACTTGTGTTCTTTTAAAACTATTTTGCATAAATACATGAGGTCACACTCATAACATTAGGTTGATGATTTTAAAGTGTCCATGGGTAAACACTTTGTGATAAATCTCTTAAGTACAATAGACTAAGGAAAAAAATCTCACTGTAATTGAGTCAGTTCGACTCATAGCAACCCCTCCTTGGGTTTTTGAGGCAGTATCTCTACAGAAGTAGATTGCCCAATCTTCCTTCTGAGGAGTGGTTGGTGGGTTTGAACAACCAGACTTCTAGTTAGCAGGCAAATCCATTAGGCACTACACCACAAGAGCTTCCTACACTAAGGAAACAACCATTAATAGAACTCTTCACAAAAAAATGTATAATATGTTCAACAGATTCCTTATTTTCCAGTTCCTCCTACCAACCACCTATTTATCTGGTAACAAATGTGTTATTGGAAACCAGATAATAGGTATTATAATTTAACTGATAATAAATATGAGTCAGAAAGGATAAATAGGTAACTGGAAGTATAATCCCATGAATAGTACCTAATTTGTCTGCTCCTTAAGCAGGGAATGTCTGATCATATTCCTTTCATAGTAAACAAAATTTTACAAAAATTTATGTTCAAACATTATGTTGAATGCTTTACTAAATCATGTGGTTATACATTAATAATGTACATACTTACAGTCAACATTATTCTTAATGGACAGAGAGTGACAAAATTCCCCTTGTGAACAGGAACCAGGGAAGGAAGCCCTCTATCACCACTTAAATTCAACATTGTGTGGGAAGTCCTATCCAGAGCAATAAGGCAAGAAAGAGAAATGAAAGGCATCCAAATGTTCAAAGAATTAAAATTACCTCTATTTGCAGATGTCATGATCCTATGCATTGAAAACCCAAGAGACTTAAGAAAACTGGAACTAATTGAAAGGTTCTGCAAAGTATCAGGACACAAGATCATCCTACAACAACCACTTGGGTTCCTCAACACCAAAAAGAGATCTATGAAAAAGAAATATGGAAAATACCATTTATAATGGATACCAAGAAGATAAAATTCTTAGAAATAAATCTTACCAGGGACATAAAAGACGTATACAAAGAAAACTATAAAATACCACTCCAAGTAACTATAGGACACATACATAAAGAGAAGAATATCATATATTCATGGATAGAAAGACTGAATGTTGTGAAAATGTCAATACTACACAAAGTATTCTATAGGTGCAAAGCAATCCCAACCCAAATTCAATCAACGTTCTTTAAGGACATAGAAAAATCAATCACTAATTTTATAAAAGGAAATAAAGCATGTGTGAGCAAAACACAGGGTTACAGGTGAGGAAAGACAACTCAGGGATGCCCGAAGTAGCAAGAGGGAAGATCAGGAGAAAGGGAATAAAAAGCCAGGAACCCAGAGAGAAGAGCAGTCAGCCCCAGGGTTACAGGTAAGGAGAAACAACTCAGGGACGCTGAAAGTAGCAAGCGGGAAGAGCAGGAGAAAGGGGATTAAATGCCAGGAAGCCAGAAAGAAGAGCAGTCAGCCGAAGGGATTAAGTGAGGAGAGGAAACTCAGGCCTGCCCAGAGTAGCAGGCCGGAAGAGCAGGAGAAAGGGGATAAAAGCCAGGAACCCAGACAGAAGAGCAGTCAGCCCCAGGGTTACGGGTGAGGAGAGACAACTCAGGGACGCCCAAAGTAGCCAGT
>NW_006922203.1:975070-993905 GCF_000298275.1 Orycteropus afer afer
AAAAAAAAAAAAAAAAAACCTGTCAGGCTCTAGGGTCTAGGTGAAAGTCCCTTGACCTTGGGCTTCAGCTCTGCCTTCTCCCTGCCCACTGAAGCTGGAGGCTTTCTTCACTCAGATAGCTGCTGGCTGCTGAGGGTGACAAACCCAAGGTTGACAAATAAAAAGGCACAGTTCCAATATTAACAAACCACACAGCAGGACATTGATTCAAGTCCATCAAGAGTCCCAAGATTGGCAGACAACATTGTACACAGATGAATAATGACTCAGCTACATGCAAGATTCCAGCATGCCAAAAGCTACAGACCATTTCTAAAGCTTCTCCTTGTGTACTGTGAGCAGACCACATTCCTAAGGCAGCTACTCACCTGCTCACAGTAGATTCCACCATGGAGTTGATTATTAGTCCCATCATGGCATCATGGGGAATACTACATGCAGCTGCCCAGCCACTCAAAACCGGGCTCAGCTAAGTTGACACATAGCCTTAATTATTACAAATGGATAACTAAACTTTGGTACATCCATAAAATGGAGTACTATGTAAATTTGAAAAATAAAGAAGAATCAGCAAATCACCTCATAATGTGGATGAACTTTGAGGAAATTATGCTGAGTGAAATGAGGGAATCACAAAAGGATAAATATTGTATGAGTCCATTGTAAAAATTAAAGGAAAGATTTACATAGGGAAGGAAATTTTCTATCTTGCTCACTAGGGATGGAAGAGGAGGGAAGAGGAGGGGAAAATAAAATCACAATAAAATCATATAAAATTAAAACAAAATACTTTTAATTAGAGAAAACGTGATTATGCTCATATAGAAACTGTATATGGATCAAGAAGCAGTCATTTGAACACATTAAGAGGATGCTGCTTGTTTTAAAATTGGATAAAATTTGTGGCAGGGTACCTTATTTACTAAATGTGTACACTGACCAAATAATTCTAGAAGCCAGACTATATGAAGAAGAATGTAACATAAGAAATAGAGGAAGCCCCATTAACAACCTGCTATATGTACATGGCCCACCAGTCACTTCATGGAAAGAAGACTGGGCCGTCTACTTCTATAAAGATTTATCACCTCAGAAACCCAGTGGGCATCACTGTGAGTTGGACTCAACTGGAGGGCAGTGGGTTTGGTTTAGGTTTTTATATGTAGATGACAATCACATTACCTACTAAGCCAGGAATGACAAATTGAAGAGGAATAGTCATTGTCAAAAAGAACATTTCAAGATCTGTCATGAAGTATGATGCTGTCAGTGATAAGATAATATCCATATGTCTACAAGGAAGAACAATAAATGTGACTATTTTTCAATTTATGCACCAAGCAGTAAAGCCAAAGATGAAGAAACTGAAGATTTTGCTAACTTCTGCAGTCAGAAATTGAGTAACATGCAATCAAGATTATTGATTATTGCTGGTGATTGGAATGCAAATATTGGAAACAAAGAAGAATCTTTGGTAGTTGTAAAATATGGCCTCGGTGAAAGAAAATGTGTCAGAGATCATGTTTTTGTGATAGAATTATGCAAGACCAATGATTCATTCCTTGCAAAACCATTTTTTCAACAACATAAATGGAGTCTATACACATGGACCTCACCAGATGGAATATGAAGAAGACAAATTGACTATATCTGTGGAAAGAGGTGATGGAGAAACTCAGTATCATCAGTCATACCAAGTTCAAGTGTTGAGTGTGCAACAGACCATCAGTTACTCATATGAAAGTTTAATTTGAAGCTGAAGAATATTAAAACAAGTTCATAAGAGCCAGAACACGATCTTGATTACATCCCACCTGAATTTAAAGACTATCTGAAGAACAGATTTGATGCATTGAAGACTAATGACTGAGAACCCGATGATTTGTGGAATGACATCAAGAATATCATACGTGAAGAAAGCAAAAGGTCACTAAAAAGACAGGAAAGGAAGAAAAGACCAAAGTGGATATCAGAAGAGACACTGAAACTTGCTCTTGAATGGAGAGTAGTTAAAACAAATGGAAGAAATTATGAAATAAAAGAACTGAACATAAAATTTCAGTTACCCTGAAAGGACAAAGAAAGTATTATAATGAAGTGTCCAAAGACTTGGAGTCAGAAAACCAAAAGGTAAAAACATGCCTGGTATTTCTCAAGATGAAAGAATTGAAGGAAAAAAAAGAAATCAAGCCTTGAGTTGCAATACTGAAGGAAAGTATGGGCAAAGTATTGAATTATGCATGAAGCATCAAAAGAAAATGTAAGGTAAACACAGAGTCACTGTGCCAAAAAGAATTGGTTGACATTCAGCTATTCCAGGGGTTAGCATATGGTAAAGCACTAAAGGTACTGAAGGAAGAAGTCCCTGCTGCACTTAGGAAATTAGCAGAAAACAAGGCTTCAGGAATTGATGGAATATTCACTGAGATGTTTCAACAAAAGGATGCAGCACTGGGAGCACTAACTCATTTATTCCAAGACATTTGGGAGAGAGCTACTTGGCCAACCAAGTGAAAGAGATAAATATTTGTGTCCATTCCAAAGAAAACTGACCCAACAGAATGTGGAAAATATTGAACAATATCAATAATATCACATGCAAGTAAAATTTTGCTGAAGATAATTCAAAAAACAAGGGCAGCAGTATATTGATAATGAACTTTCAGAAATTCAACTTGGATTCAGAAGAGGATGTGGAACTAATATTCTTTTTAATGTCAAATGGACTTTGGCTGAAAGCAAAGAATATCATAAAGATGTATACTTGTGTTTTATTAACTATGCAAAAGCATTTTACTCTGAAGATCATAAAAAAATTATGTATAACATTGAGAAAAATGGGCATTCCAGAACATTTAATTGTGCCCTTGAGGAACCTGTGCACAGACTAAGAGGCTATCATTTGAACAGATCAAGGAATACTGCATGGTTTAAAATCAGGAATGGTATGTGTTATGGTTGTATCTTTTTACCATACTTATTCAATCTGTGTACTGAGCAAATAATCCAGAAACCTGTACTCTATGAATAAGAATGTGACTTCAGGATTGGATGAAGTGTCAGTAGCAACCTGCAATATGCAGATGACACAAACTTACTTGCAGAAAGTATAGATGACTTGTAGCACTTATTGATGAAGATCAAGACTACATACAACTTTAGTATGGATAACACCTCAACATAAAACAAAAATGTTCCCCATTGAACCAATAAGCAACATCACAATAAATGGAGAAAAGACTTAATTTTCCAGGGATTCATTTTACTTGGATCTATAATCAACCATGGCTGTTGTTGTTTTTGTTAGGTCCTGTCAAGTCGACTCTGACTCATTGAGACCCTACAGAGCAGAATGAAGCAATGCCCAGTCCTGTTCCATTGTCAAAATCCTTGCTATAGTTAAGCCTATCCTTGCACCCACTTAACAACAATACAACTTGCTGAGGGTCTTCCCTTTTTTTGCTTACCTTCCACTTTACCAGGAATGATGTCCCTTTCAAAGGGATGGTCCCTTCTAACCATATCCTTGCAGTCACTTAACAACAATACAACTTGTTAAGGGTCTTCCCCTTTTTTGCTTACCTTCCACTTTACCAAGGATGATGTCCTTTTCAAAGGAACAGTCCTTTCTAACAACATGACCAAAGTAAGTCAAAGGCTGACCTTTCTCCCTCCAAGGGGCATTCTGGCTGCACTTCCTCCAGGACAGATTTGTTCATTCTTTTGGAAGTCCATGGTATTTTCAGTATCCTTTACAAACACTATAATTCAAAGTCATTGACTCTCCTTTGGTCTTCCTTATTCATTTTCCAGGTTTCACATGCATATGAGACAATTGAAAATACCATGGCTTGGGTTAGGAGCACCTTAGTTTTCAAAGTGACATCTTTGCTTCTTAAGAGTTTAAATAAGTCTTTTGCAGCAGATTTTTTCCGGTGCAATATGACATCTGACTTCCTGACTGCTGTTTCCATGGGTGTTAATAGCAGATCCAAGTAAAATGAAATCCCTGACTATTTCAATATGTTCTCCATTTATCATGATATTGCTTATACCACCACTTGTGAAGATTTTAATTTTCTTTATGTTGAGGTGAAAACTACTGAAGACTTCAATCTTCATAAATAAGTGCTTAAAGTATTTTTCATTTTCAGAAAGCAAAGTTGTGTCATGTGCATATCACAGGTTGTTAATGAGTCTTTCTCCAGTGCTGATGGTGTGTTCTTCATACTGTCCAGTTCTTTGGATTATTTGCTCAGAATACAGATTGAATAGGTATGCTGAAAAGATAGAGCCCTGAAATTCACCCTTCCTGCTTTTAAACCATATGTTGTTGTTGTTGTTATTTGCCGTCGAGTCAGCCCCGACTCATAGCGACCCCTCTTTGGGTTTCCGAGGCAGTTATCACTACAGAAGTAGGATTGCCAAACCTTTAAACCATATAATATCCCTTTATTCTGTTCAAATGGCAACTTCTTTTTCTGTATATAGGTTTCACAAGAGCACAATTAATTGTTCTGAAATTCTTATTATTTGCAATGCTATCCATCATTTGTTATGATCTACACAGTAAGATGCCTTTTAATAGTCAATAAAACATAAATAAAAATCTTTCTGGCATTCTTTGATTCAGCCAAGATCTATCTGACATCATCAATAATATCCCTCATTCCACCTCCTATTCTGAATCCAGCTTGAAGTTCTAATAGCTCCTTCTCAACATGCAACCATTTTTGAAATATCTTCAGCAAAAGTATACTTGTGTGTGATATGTATGGTATTGTTGGATAATTTCCATGTTCTGTTGGATCACCTTTCTTTAGAATGGGCATGCATATGATCTCTACCAGTCAGTTGGCCAGTAGCAGTCTTCCAAATTTCTTGGCATAGGTAAGTAAGCACCTCAAACACTCTATCCATTTACTAAAACATCTCAATGGATATTCCATCAATTCTGGGGCCTATGGAAGTAGCAGTCAAGAAATCATACATCATATTGCACTGGATAAATCTGCTCCAAAAGACCTCTTTAAAGTGTTGAGGAGCATAATGTCATTTTGAAGACTAAGGTGCACCTAACTCAAGCCATGCTATTTTCAATAGCCTCATATGTGTGTGAAAGCTGAACAATGAATAAGGAAAAGTGAAGAGGAGTTGATACTTTGAATTGTGGTGTTAGCAAAAAATACTGGAAATTACATGGACTGCCAGAAGAATGAAAAAAATCTGTTCTTGAAAGACTGCAGCTAGAATGAACCTTAGAAGCAACAATGTCCAGATTGCCTCTCACCTACTTCATTCATTTTGTTAGAAGGGACCATTCCATTAAGAAGAATTTGACTTTGGTAGAGTAGAGGGTCAATGAGAAGGAGAACACCCTCAACCAGACGAACTGACACAGTGGCTGCAACGATTGCCTCAAGCATAGTAAAGATTGTGAGGATGATGCTGGGTTGAGCAGTGTTTCATTCTGTTGTACTTAGGGTTGCTATGAGATTGAACAGACTTGATGGCACATACCAAAAATAGCAACATAGGCAGATGATACAACTTTCTTTGTTGAAAATGAAGAAGGCTTGAATCAATATTGATAATCACCTACTACAGCCTTCAGTACAGATTATGCCTGAATGTGAAGAAAATGAAGATCTTCACAACTAGACAATAAAAAGCATCATGATAAGTGGAGAAGACATTAGAGTTGCAAAGAATTTCATTCCAGTTGGAACAACAATCAATGTATCTAGCTGCAAAAGCAAAAAACAAAACACTGCTCTCAAGTCTATTCTGACTCATAACAACCTTTATTGGATAGAGTACAACAGCCCCATAATATTTCCAAGGGGGTAAATCTTTCCTGAAGCACACTGCCACATCTTTCTCCCATGATTTGGTTGGTGGATTCCAACCTTTTGGTTAGTAGCAACATGCTTTAACCACAGCACTACCAGAAAACTCCTGTCCATAGAAAACTTCAGTCAAGAAATGAAGTAATATATTGCTTTAGGCAAATCAGCAAAAGACCTCTTTATAATTTTAAAAAGCCAATGTGCCACTTTGATGACTATGATGTGCCTGATCCAAGCTGTGGTCTTTTCAATGGTCTCATATATATTTAAAAATTGGACAATGGAAAAGGAAAACTGTCATGGTTGGTAAAGTAGAACCAAAAACCCACTGCCATTGAGTTGATTCCATCTATAGAGACAGTTTTAGGACAGAGTAGAACTGTTTCATAAGGCTTCCAAGATTGTAAATCTTTGTGGAAGCAGACTGCCTGATCTTCCACCATCAAAGCTGCTAGAGGGTTCAACCCACCATCCTTTTGGTTAGCAGCTAAAGGATTTAAAATCTATGCTACCAGAACTCTTCTGGTAAAGTAGAGTGAGGAAACCATCAGTGAGATAGATTGGCACAATAGCTACAACAATGGGCTCAAACATGGCAAAAATCATGAAGATGGCACAAACTTAGGTAGAGGATTATACCTCTGTTAAACATGTCTTTATGAGGAGCCAATTCAACTACTACTAAAAACAACAGCAACAACAAATGAATAGTGAAACAATAAAGACATACATTTACAATGAACAGCATCATAATGTCTGAAGTGCAAACCCATAGATTTGTAAATAAATTTAGCATCTTTTAAATTAAATATCTACTTAAATAATAACCAAATGTATATTATCCAGGATGTATAAAGAAGTTCTAAAATTCAACAAGAAAAAGACTAACAGACAAATTTAAACAACGGACAAGTAATTTGAATAGATAATTCTTCAAAGAGATATACAAATTGTTAGTCCTTAGGAAAATGCAAATCAAAACTACAATGACATAACATGTGACGCACAATAGGAAGCCTATGATTAAAACTAATTATAAAATAGTAAGTGTTGGCAGAAATGTTAACCATTGTATGTTGCTGATGGGAATATAAAATAGTTCAGCTACTATAGAAAACAGTTTGGCAGTGTCTCAAAATGCTATAGATATAATTATCATATGACAGAAATTTCTCTGCTATATGCACACACATAAAACTAAAAACATGTACTCAAAGAAACATTTCTACCACTCATCTGTCAGTTTCTCATACTGTGTTGGCTTGCCTGTTGCTGTGAGACTATGCTACTGGTATTTCAAATGCCACCAGGGTCACCCATGGTAGACAGGTTTCAGCAGAGCTTTCAGCCTAAGACAGACTTGAGAAAAAGAAGGGCCATTCACTTCTCAAATAATTGGCCAGTGAAAGCCTTATGAATAGCAGAGAAACACTGTCTGATATATTACTGGAAAACATTATGAATAGCTCTGAAACACTGATATATTCCTGAAAATGATTATGAAAATCCTTGAAACATTATCCAATTTATTGCTGGACAATGAGGCCTTCAGGTAGGATGGCGCTCAAAATACAACTGGACAAAAGTTGCCTCTTCAAATTAGAGTAAACCTCAATGGCATAGATGGAGTAAAGCTTTTGGGACCACCATTTGCTGATGTGGCATGACTCAAAATGGGAAGAAACAGCTGCAAACATTCTTTAATAATCAGAACATGGAATGTATGAAGTATGACTCCAGGAAAATTGAAAATTGTCAAAAAAGAAATGGGACACATAAAGAGAGATATTCTAGGCATTAAATGAGCTGAAATAGAGTGGTTTTGGCCATTTTGTATCAGACAACCATATGATCTACTATGTCAGAAATGACAAATTGAAGAGGAATGGTGTGGCAAAATATTTCAAGATCTATCCTATTTAACATTGTATTGGAAGTCCTAGCCAGGGCAATAAGGCAAGAAAGAGAAATAAAAGTCATCCATATTGGCAAAGAGGATGTGAAGGTATCTCTATTTGCAGATAACATGATTCTATAGATAGAAAACCCAAGAGGCTCAGCAAAAATAACTACTGGAATTAATAGAGAAGTTCAGCATAGTGTCAGGATACAAGGTCAACATAGAAAAATCAGATTTCTCCACATCAACAAAGAAGCCTCTGAAAAAGAAATAATAAAGAAAGCAATACCATTTGCACCAATGACCCAAAAGATAAAATATCTAGTAATAAATCTTACCAGAGACATAGAAGACCTATATAAGGGAAACTATAAACCACTACTATATGAAACTACAAGGAATCTACGTAAATAGAAGAAACTGTCTTGTTCATGGATAGGAAGACTGAATGTTGTGAAAAAGTCAATACTACCCAAAGCTATCTACACATTTAGCTCAATCCTGATCCAGATAGCAGCAACGTATTTTAAAAATATGGATAAACCAATTATTAACTTCATGTGGAAAGGAAAAAGACCTCGGATAAGCAAAGCACTGCTGAAGAAGAAAAACAAAACAAGAGGTTTCACACTCACAGACCTCAAAACCTGTGGTATAGCCACAGGAGTTAAAACAGCATGGCACTGGTACAATGATAGACAGATAGACCAATAGAGCAGAATTAAAAACCGAGAAATAGACCCTCCCATCTATGGACAGCTGGTTTTTGACAAAGGACCAAAAGACATTAAATGGGAGAGATAGCCTCTTTAACAAATGGTGCTGACAAAATTGGATATCCACTTGCAGAAAATTAAACAAAACACATATCTCAGCTCTTAGACAAAAACAAACTCATGTTGAACCAAAGACTTAAATGTAAAACCCAAAGCTATAAAGCTCATCAAAGGTAAAATAGAGGCAAATCTGTTGTTGTTGTTGTTATGTGCCATCGAGTCGGCCCCGACTCATAGCGACCCCTCCTTGGGTTTCCGAGGCAGTATCACTACAGACATAGGATTGCCCAACCTTCCTTCCAAGGAGTGGCTGGTGGGTTTGAACTGCCAGCCGTCTGGTTAGCAGGCAAGTGACTTAGCCACTAAGCTACCAGAGGCAAATCTAGGGACCCTCATTTATGGTGTAAATAGACTATCAAGCATAACCCAGAATGCACAGGAGGTGGAAGAGAAGCTAGATGACTGGGGCCTTTTAAAAATTAAGTTATTATTTGCATAGAAAGACCTTCAAAAGGGTAAAAAGAGAACCTACAGATTTGGAGAAAATATTTGCCTATGACATACCTGACAAAGGACTTGTCTCCAGAATTTATAGAAAACTTCAACATCTCAATGCCAAAAAGACAAACAATCCATTTAAAAAATGGGCAAAGGACATGAACAAACAATTCACTTAAGATGATATGCTGGCAGCCAACAAACACATGAGGAATTGCTAATGATCATTAGCCATTGGAGAGATGCAAATCAAAACAACAATGAGATATCATCTCACCCCACCAATAATACCAAAACTCAATAAGACAGAAAATAACAAATGCTGGTGAGGTTGAGGAGAGATTAGAACACTCACACACTACTACTGGTGGGGCTGTAAAATGGTACAACCAATGTGGAAAATGGTATGATATTTCCTTAAAAAACTAAAAATAGAAATACCATTTGAACCAGCAATTCCATTAGCAGGAATATATCCTAAAGAGGTGAAAGACAGGACATAAACACATATGCACATCCATGTTCATCGCAGCACACTTCACTATAGCAAAGAGATGGAAACAACATAAATGCCCATCAGTGGATGAATGGATAACCAAATTATGGTACACTCACACAATGGAATACTATGCTACATTAAAGAATAATGAAGAATATGTGAATCATCTTACAGTGTGGATGAACCTGGAGGACATTATGCATAGTGAAATAAGTCAATCGCAGAAGGAAAAATATTGCATGAGCCCATTACTGTAAAAAGTCAAGGAAGGGTTTACCTAGGGAAGAGAACTCACTTTGGAGATTACCAGGGACGGGAGCGGAGGGAAGGGGAAAATTTTGATCTAGTTGGGGGCCACATTCTGAGTTGGATAAGGGGAGGGACGGTATGGAAGGAGTCTTCTGTGACCAACATGATAACATTGGGGAAAATGAGGACACCAAATCGTGCACATAAAGTATAGATGACAGAGCCTCAAAAAGAAAAAAAAAAAAGGAAAAAAAAATCTATCCTGAAGAGCAATGCTGTCAGTGATAGGATAATATCCATACACCTACAATGAAGACCAGTTAATATTTCTATTATTCAAATTTACACACCAACCAAAGACCGGGAAACTGATGATTTTTACCAACTTCTGCAGTCTGAAATTGACCAAACATGCTATCAAGATGTGTTCAGTATTACAGGTGAATGGAATTCAAAAGTTGGAAATGAAGAATTACCAGTAGTTAGAAAATGTGGCCTTAGTGATAGAAAAGATGCCGGAGATCACACTATATAATTTTGCAATACTAATGACTTATTCAGGAGCTCTGGTAGCATAGTGCCTAAGGCATTTGACTGCTAACCAGAAGGCTGGAGGTTCAAACCCTCCAGCTACTCCTCGGAAGGAAGGTTAGACAACTACTTCTGTAGTGATACTGCCTCGGAATTGCAAGGAGGGGTTGCTATGAGTGGGGTCCGACTCCACGGCACATAACAACAACACAATGACTTATTCATTGCAAATACCTTTTTTCAAAAACAGAAATGGCAGCTATACATGTTGACTTCACCAGATAGAATAGACATGAATCATGTTTACCACATCTGTGGAAATACGCAATGGAAAAGCTCAACATCTTGAGCCAAAACAAGGCCAGGAGCTGACTGTGGAACAGACCATTGACTGCTCATATGCAATTTCAAGTTGAAGCTGAAGACAATTAAAACAACTCCATAAGAACCAAAATACCACCTTGATTATGTCCTACCTGAATTTGGAGACCCTGTCCTGGTTACCTAGTGCCTCTCTAACAAGAATATACCACAAATGGGATGGCCTTAACAAACAAGAGTTTATTCTTACAATTTGAGGTTTTTAGTCCAAGTTCAAAGTGCCAGGCTCTAAGGGCGGGGTGAAAGCCCCTCTACCTTACGCTTCAGCTCTGCCTCCTCCTCTTGGCCCACTGGAGCTAGAGACTTTTCTTCATTCGGACAGCTGCTGGATGCTGAGACTAACAAGCCTAAGGTTGACAAGTAAAAAGACACAATGCTAATGTTATGAAACCAAATGGTAGGCCATTAATTCAAGTCCTTTGAAAGTCCCAAGGTTGTAAGAGCATGGCAGGATGCTGAACAATGACACAGCTACAAGCAGGGTTCAAGCAAGCCATAAGCTAGAGACCATTCTCTAAGCCTTCTCCTTATATACAGGAAGCAGACCACATCCCTAAGGCAGCTACTTAGCTGCCCACAGTAGATTCCACCATGGAGTTTATTACCAGTCTCATTATGTGGAATACTACATCCAGCTGTCCAGCCACTCAGCCAGCCCCAGCCAAGTTGACACACAAACTTAACTACCACAGACCCCACACCAGGCAAATTGTGTGATGACATCAAGAACATCATACATGAAAAAAGCAAAAGGTCATTAAAAAGATAGGAAAGGAAAACCAAAATATATGCCAGAAGAGACTCAAACTTACTTTTGAAAGCAGAATAGCTAAATAAAATTGTAGAAATGACATGACAAAAGAGCTGAACAGAAGATTTCAAAGAACAGTTTGAGAAGACAAGGTCAATTATTATAATGAAATGTACAAAGACCTAGAGTTAAGAAACCAAAAGCAAAGAACATAGTCAGCATTTCTGAAGCTGAAAGAACTTAAGTGAAAATTCAAGCCTCTAGTTATTGAAAGATTCTATGGACAAAATAATGAGTGAAGCAAGATACATCAAAAGAAGATGGAAAGAATACACAAAGTCACTGTATCTAAAAAATTGGTTGATGTTCATCTATTTCATATAGCTTATGATCAAGAAGCAATGGTACTGAAGGAAAAAGATGAAGCTGCTCTGAAAGAATTGGTGAAAAACAAGGTGCCAAGAATTGATGGAATGCCCATTGCAATGTTTCAACAAACATATGCCCTGCTGGAGGCACTCACATGGCTATGCCAAGAGATTTGGAAGACAGCTACCTGCCCAACTGACTAGAAGAGATTCACATTTGTACCCATTCCAAAGAAAGGTGATCCCATAGAATGTGGAAATTATAGAACAATATCATTTATATCACACACAAGTAAAACCTTCCTAAAGAAAAGTCAAAACAGTTGCAGCAATATACTGACATAGAACTTTCAGAAATTGAAGCTGGATTCAGAAGAGGTTGTATAATGAGAGATATCATTACTGATGTCAGATAGATCTTCACTGAAAGCAGAGAATACCAGAAAGATGTTTACTAGTGTTTTATTGACTATGCAAAATCATTCAATTGTGTGGATCATAACAAATTGTGGATGACTTTGAGTAGAATGGGTATTCCACAATTGTGCTTATGAGGAACCTACACATTGACTAGGAGGCTGTTGTTTGAACAGAACAAGAGGATGTTGTTGTTGTTGTTGTTATGTGCCGTCGAGTCATACCTGACTCATAGCAACCCCTCCTTGGGTTTCCAAGGCAGTATCACTACGGAAGTAGGATTGCCCAACCTTCCTTCCGAGGAGTGGCTAGTGGGTTTGAACCGCCAGCCGTCTGGTTAGCAGGCAAGTATCTTAGCCACTATGCCACCAGAGCTCCCGAACAAGAGGATACTGCATGGTTTAAAATCAGGAAAGGTGTGCACCAAGGTTGTATCCTTTCACCATACTTGCTCACTCTGTATATTGAGCAAATAATCTGAGAAGCTAGACTATATGAAGAAGAATGTGGCATCAGGATTGGAGGAAGACTCATTAAAAACCTATGATATGCAGATGACACAACCTTGCTTGCTGAAAATGAAGATGACTTGAAGCATTTACTGATGAAGATTCAAGACTATGGTCTGCAGTATGGATTACACCTTAGCATAAAGAAAACAAAAATCCTTAGAACTGAAACAATGAACAGCATAACAAATGATGAAAAGGTTGAAGTTGTCAAAGATTTCATATTACTTGGTTCTACCATCAACACCTCTTAGGCACTATGCCACCTGCACTTCCCCAATGAAGCAGCAGACAAGAAACTATAAGACACATTGCACTGGGCAAATCTGCTGCAACAGACCTCTTTAAAGTGCTGAAGAACAAAGATGCATCTAACCCAAATGAAAGACTAAGGTGCATCTAACCCAAACCATGGTATTTTCAATAGCCTCATACACATGAGAAAGCTGGACAATGAATAAGGAAGATGGAAGAAGACTTGATGCTTTTGACTTGTGGTGTTGGTGAAAAATATTGAAAGTACCATGGGCTACCAGAACTAACAAATCTGTCCTGGAAGAGGTGCAGTCAGAATGCTTATAGAAGTGAGAATGGTCAGACTTTATCTCACCTACTTTGGTCATATTGTCAGAAGGGACCATTCCTGAGAGGAGGATAGCATGCTTGGTAAAGTGGAGGCTCAGCAAAAAAGGGCAAGACTCTCAACGGATTGACACAGTGGCTCCAAAGATAGGTTCAATTATAGCAAGGATTATAAGAATGATGCACAATCGAATATTGTCCGTAAGATCACTATGAGTTGGAGCCTACTCGATGGTACCTAACAATAATTAGTGCTGTTTTTTGGCACTCATGGACTTGTTTTTGTGGTCGTCAATTTCAACTTGAACTTGCATGTTGTAGTGAATTACTTGATGTGGCCCTTCTATCCATTGTCCTCCACTCTGTGATGTATTGTAAATCCTATTATCCATGCCTGTTTGGGGTGGGGTGGTAGTTAAGGTTGGGTGTCAACTTGGCTGGGCAGTTGATGGTAGTCATTCCCTATAATGACTGGCAGTCAACTCTGTGGTGGGATTTGCCCTGAGCAACTGAGTAGCTGCTGACTATTGAAGTGATCCACTTGGGTTGGAGCAACTTAGGTTGAATTTATCTTGAGTCTTGCCTTGCTGGAGGGTATAACTCAAATCACCACCCTTAGCTTCCTTGAGGGTATACCTATGAATCTCCTGGGAAGGTTCACCCTCCTCTTGTTCTGGTTCTGTGTTTTTGGCTCATCCTTATCTCACCCCTGGATTTGGGACAGCAGCCATCATCTTATCTTCTGATCGAGGTTCATCAAACCCTGAGAATTGGGGGGATCCACCAGATCCACTCACAGACCTGGCACTCACCAGCCTGCCAGCCTCCACCACTACTAATGAGACAATGCCTTGGTGTCTGTGAGTTCTATAAGGCATTACAGTAAAATACAAAACCCTAAGATGGGGGAGATTGCTGGGAGGAAGAGGAGTTAATGTCTGAAATGATGAAGTGGCACAGTAGTTTGGACATTTGGGACATCTTTAACCTCTGCCTCAAGAGAACCAGACTTGTGCTCATCTTTCTAAGAGAAATTGTTCAAGCACATATGAACAATTGACGGTCTGTTTCACAGTCAGTTCCTTGCTGTCTTCAGACTGATGAAATTGAGCTTCTCCATTGCCTCTGTCCACAGATGTAGTTGATTGCATTCTTATGTATTCCATCTGGTGAGGTCCACATGTAGAGTCACCATTTATATTTTTGAAAAGGGTATTCGCAATGAATAAGTTGTTAGTCATGCAAAACTCATATTCAATCTCCTGCATCATTTCTATCACCTAGGACATATTTTCTGACTATCGATTAATTTGTTTCCAACTTCTTTATTCTAATAACCAGTAATTATCAATGCATCTTAAACATATGTTTGGTCTCCAGTTTCAGACTGGAGAATTTGGTAAAAATATTCAATTTCTTCATCTTTGGCTTTGGTAGGTGGTGTATAAATTTGAATAATAGTTGTATTAATTGGTCTTCCTTGTAGATGTATGGATATTATACTGTGACTGACAGCATTGTTCCTGATGACAGACCTTAAAATGTTCTTTTTGATGATGAAATCAGCAACACCATTCCTCTTCAATTTGTCATTGCCAACATAGTAAATCACGTGATTGTCCAATTGAAAATACCCTATACAAGTCCATTGCAGTTCCCTAATGCCTAGAATATTGATCTTTAGGCATTGTATTTCATTTTTGACAACTTCCAGTTTTATTAGATTCATACTTCATGCACTCCATGTTCCAATTATTCATGAATGTTTGCAGCTATTTTTTCTCATTTTGAGTTGTGGCACATCAACAAGTAAAGATTCTGAGAGGTTTACCCTGTCCACATCATTAAGATTGACTTGACTTTGAGGAGGTAACTTTCCCAGGCATATTCTGAGTGCCTTCCATGAAGAGCTCATCTTGTGGCACAGTATCAATGTTTCACTGCTATTCATTAAGTTTTTGCTGGCCAATTTTTTTCAGAAGTGTATGACCCTGTCTCTCTTCCCAGTCCATCTCAGTCTGAAAGCTCTGCTTAAACCTGTGCACCATAAGTGACCTAGCTGGTATTTGAAATACCAATGACACAGATTCCAGCATCAGACAAGTCACACAGTGACACAGGGCTGGCTTCTAGCCTTAGCCCTCCATTTTGTAAATCATAGCCTTTATGCCTGTGGTTGTCATTCCATTTTGGAGTGAGTTTCTGATATATTAATGATTCAAGATTAAGGTGAGATGTAAACTCAGTTACTGCCTTACTACAGAGTGTGACTCAAGTTATCATGATTAGTAGTAGCGTAGTTTGGAAAAGCTGTACATTTGGGCGGGTGTTTATATCTGCCTCATAGGTACCAGCCTTGTGTTGATCTTTCTAAAAGAAATTGTATGTACAATGGCCATAATGAAAAATCTGTAAGACTATTATGCACATTAATGGTGTATACCTGGCAGTAACAAACACTGAGGTATGAGGCGAGAGTAATGCTGGCTTTTATGGTTAAAGTTACATGTCAGCTTGATTGGGTCATGATTTTCAGTGATTTTGCAGTTCTGCAATATTGTAATTTGGCAGTTATGTAAGGATGTGATTTGGCAGCTATGTAATGATTTAGTCATCCTCCATTTTTGTGTGATGTCATCATCCTCCATTTTTTAATAACACCAATTTTCTTGTAAAAACCTGGTCCTTGGAATCTAACCACGTTGATAAGTGAGGAGGGGGTATATATATAAAAGAAAAAATATATAGTCATATTATAAAAACAAATTGTCCTCTGGCTGTGAGCTTTCTTAATTTAGAAAAACACAAACATAAATATCAGTTAAATGAGCTTTGTTTTATTTGCCTAATTATTTTCATTTCATAGATATCAAATTATAAAGTTAATGTGTCCTTAGAAGCAAAGATAAAGATGAGTCCACAAAAATAGCATTAAAATAAAGCAAGCTGAACACATACATTCACAAAGGCCCAGGAACTGAACTCTGACCCATTAATATATAACAGTGATTGTCTCTCAATAAATAAATTAATTAATTAAATAAACCACCAAATTATTCTTGGTAGACTATTTTCCTTTGACAAATACTTATGGAGCTAGAAAATAACAAGTTTACAGTGCAGCTGTATTTAACTTCCAGGTGATTCATTTTTTAACCTTAGTTCAGTTTTGCTTGGCAGTACAATACCAGGATCACAGTAAGTTAGCTTCTTTGAAGTAAATCTTTTGGTGCTGGTATTCTGGATAGCAGTGAGGTCAGGCTTGGATAGCAAAGCACAGCAAGTTTTAACTTTTCTTCTTTCTTTCAAAAAAAAAAAAAAAAAGACCAGTAGCATATTATAGCACTCAGATTATTCAAGACTTCATGAAGCTGACTCCATGATATTCATCTCTAATCCTAACTCTAACATGTTTATTTTAGCACAATAACTGAAATAACTCTACAAATCAGACATATAAAATCATATGTACTTGTGCCACAATATCAAGAGATAGTCAATGGGATATTTGATTCTAATATTATTAGGAGGCAGATTATTGTAGAGGAATCAAGTCATCTAGTCATTCTTTCAGGGGTGCCAGTATTGTTGTTAGATACCATCGAGTTGGCTCCATCTCACAGCTACCCCATGCATAACAGAACAAAATGTTGCTTTGTTCTGTGCCATCCTCACAATATTAGGTATGTTTGAGCCCATTGTCTCAGTCACTGTGAGAATCCACCTCATTAAGGGTCTTCTTCTATTTCACTGACTCTCCATGTTATTGGTTCCTCTTCATGACAAGCCCAAAGTAAGTGAGACAAAGTCTCTACATTTTTATTTCTAGGGAGCACTCTGGCTGTACTTCCTCCAAGGCAGATTTAGTCATTCTTCTTGCAGTCCATGGTGTGTGTAATTAATATTTTTCACTAACACCATAATTGGTGCCAGTCAGGAATTTCAACCCAGGGTAAAAATATTACCAGCACCAAGATACCAAATTCCCCATTTCATATACTATCCTCTGCAGTTAATAATTGCACTCTTAAAATTCAAATATCACTATATGGGTGTAACTGTTAAGCTAGAGCACATTAATGTATTAGGTTTAATATATCACTGTCCTTAAATACACCAAAAAATGAGCAGAAAGCAGTTGTACTAAACATCTGGAAGACAAGAAGAAATGAACAACAAAACAAAGCCAACCATTTGCTAAAAAAAAAAAAAAAAAGTGCAAGAATACAAATTTACCAATAACACAACTTGCCTTTGCTTTTTCCCCTTTGAATTGCATGGAATTATGTTTAAGTGGGCCTAACTAAAGAAGAGCAAGGCATCAAGATTTGAAAAAGACTCATTTACAATGTGTGAGAAGATGGCACAACCTTGCTTGCTAAATGTAAAGAACACGTGGAGTACTTCCTAATGGCTTTCAGAGACTGCAGCCTTCAGTATGGATTATACTTCAGCATAAAAAGCCAAAGTGACACCTGAAGACTAAGGTACACCTGAGTCAAGCCATGGTATTTTCAGCAGCCACATATGCATGTTGGAGCTGCACAATGAATACAGAATATCACAGAAGAATTGATATATTTGAGTTCTATTGCTGGTGAAGAATGCTGAATGTACTGCTATGAGAACAAATAAATCTGTCTTGCAAGAAGTACAGTGGGATTATCCTTAGAAGCAAGAATGGCCAGACTTTATCTGACTTATTATGGTCATGTATATGTCAGATGGGATCATTCCCTGGAGACAGATACCATGCTTGGTGAAGTAGAGGGTCTCAGCAAAAATTAAGACCCTCAAAGAGATGGATTGACACAGTAGCTCTGAAGGTGGGCTCAAGCAGCACACAATCATTAGGATGGCACTGGACTGGGCAGTGCTTTTTTCTGTTTTATGGAGGGTCACTATGAGTTGGGACCTGAGTCAATGGCACGTAACAGCAATAAGAGTGATTTAAATGCAATATACGATATGCTTTATTGTCATAAGAACTAGAAATAAATACTTTCCCACAAATGCAGACTTCTTCAAACACTCTTTTCTTTTTAAAATATCCCTAAACTGAAATTATTTCTAACTTTTCTGAGTTCTATTTGATGTATTGATTATTCCCATTTTTCTCTTAATTATCCCTGAAGCCTATAAGGTATTTTCAGACAGATGACATTTTGTTTCATTTCTTTATTGTTATTTTTAACTTCTAGAGCTGTTTTCTCTATTACTATTCATTGGAGTTATCTCATACCACTTTATTAAAAAAATATGTATTTTTTCTTTATATAAGTAATCTTCTTTTCTTGGTAAATGTATTTCTAACTATTTTATAGTATTTTTGTTATCATAAATGGGATGTTTTATTTCACAACATCTAACTGCACATTGATATAGATAGAGATCCATTCAGCATTTTTTAAAAATCTTTTGTATCAATCTACCCAAAGCAATCTATACATTCAATGCAATCCCAATCCAGATCCCATCAACATTCTTTAGGGATATGGAAAAAATGATCACTAACTTTATATGGA
>NW_006922203.1:995635-1000292 GCF_000298275.1 Orycteropus afer afer
AAAAAAAAAAATCTTTTGTATCAAGCTAGTTTTCATATTTTGTATCTTTGCTGTTGATTTTAAATTATTTTCTTGGTGATTCGTTTTTCTTCTTTTTCTTCCTAAATTGTTTGCTGAACAATTTTCTTTGATTTTTTCTTGTCTTCTATCAGTTTCTCCTTTTTTAGTCCTCTCTAAATACGTTTTCTTATTTTATTTTTTAAATTAAAGATCTGCTAAAGCTCTCTTCCAAAACTCTTATTGTTTCTTTACCTAATATTGTTTCTTAACAAGATACATGTGGCCAAATATTGTGATTAGAGTTTAAATCTACTCTGATCTCAGTTGTATTGTTACAAATTTTGCGATCTTATGCAAATCACAGAAAATCACTGATTGAATTCTTCCTTTACAAATGTTCAAAATATAAAAACACATACACATACATAAATGCTACTAGAGTTGAAAGAGAAATATAGGAAAGAGGTGTTTGTAAATTATTAACACATTTAAATTACAGTCATGTGGTGCAGAATGTCTGTTAAGGCAATGTCAGACCACATATATATTCACGGTTCCGTAAGGTTGTAATACAAAAAAATAACAAAAAATTAAAACAAGCTGTGGTAGTTAAGTTTGTGTGTCAGCTTGGCTGGGCCTGGTTGAGTGGCCGAGCAGGTTGATGTAGTATTCCCCATGATGAAACTGGTAATCAATTCCATGGTAGAATCTACTGTGAGCAGTTGAGTAGCTACCTTAGGGCTGTGGTCTGTTTTCTGTATATAAGGAGAAGGCTTGAGGAACGGTCCCTAGCTTATGGCATGAATGAATGCTGTGTAGCTGTGTTGTTGTTCTGCAGCTTGCCATGCTCTGCTGATCTTGGGACTTTTCATGGACTTAAATTAATGGTCTGCCATGTGGCTTGGTGGTGTAGTGCCTAAAGCACTTAATTGCTAACCAGAAGACTGATGGTTCAAACCCACCACCAACTCCTTGCAAGGAAGATTGGGCAATCTACTTCTGTAGTAATACTGCTTTGAAAACCCAAGGAAGGGTTGCTATGAGTTGGATATGGCTCGATAGCATTGAGTTTGATTTTGGTTTGGTAATATTGGAACTGTGCCTTTTTACTTGTCAACCTTGCTTGGACTTGTCAGCCCCAGCAGCCAGCAGCTGAGTGAAGAAAAGCCTCCAGCTTCAGTGGGCCAGGAGCAGGAGTTCGAGCTGAAGACCAAGGTTGAGGGACTTCCACCCAGCCACTAGAGCCTGGCACTTTGAACTCAGAATTAACGCCTCCAAACTGTAAGAGAATAAACTCCTGTTTCTCCAATCCATCCCATTTGTGGTATATTCTTGTTAGAGTGGTACTAGGTAACCAGAACACAAGCCCAGAGAAAATGCTTTGCAGTACTTCAATGTTTTAAAATTAATTGAAGCTTGCTTTAGGGCCTAACATATTGTCTAGCATGGAGAATGGTCCCTGGGCACTGAAGAAGAATGTAATTGTGCTGTTGTTGGGTGAAGTGCTCTGTAGATGTCTACATCAAGATGGTGGATTGTATTGTTTTCCTCTTCTGCATCTTTGTTGAGTTTCCAATTGTTCTATCTTTCATTGGAAGTGGTGACTATGGAGTCATCTATTTGCCTTTTCAACTCTTTTAATATCCAGTATATGTATTTTGGGGCTCTTTCATTGTGTCCTTAGATATTTATTATGGTTATATCTTCTTGTTCAATGGGTCCTTTAATCATTATATAATGTCCTTCCTTGTCTCATATGGTAATTTTTGTCTAAAATTCAATTGGATCAGAAATTAATATTGCCACTCCTGCTCTTCTATGGTTGCCATTTGGTGGATATACCTTTTCCAACCTTTGTTTTTTAGTCCATTGTTGTCCTTGTCTATAAGGTTTGTCTCTTATAGACAGCATATTGATGGGTTATGCTTTCTTATCCAATTTGCAACTCCATCTCTTGAGTGGTGCATTTAATCCATTAACATTCAGTGTATTTATTAAAAGTCTGAATTGATTGATGCCATTTTGTTACATGTTTATTCATGGTGTTCCTTGTTTATTTGTTACATATAATTTTCTGTGCTCAGCTCATTATGTTCCTGAATCATGTGATTATTTCCTTTTTTGTTATTCTTTTAGTATTTGCTAAATATTTGTGTTTGTCCTCCATCATATTATGGTGTGAAGCTTTATACTTTTTCTTTGAGGTTACCCTGTGATTTATAATTTTCTCACCGAGATTAAAACAGTCCATTCCATCTTGCAACTCTTGACTTCCTTACCATTTAGAAGTTCTGTAACTACACAGTATTTACCCTGTTTTTGGGTTGTTGTTGTTGTTGTTAAGTGCTGACAAGTCATTTCTGACTCAAAGCAACACCATGCACGCAGAATGAAACACTGCCTGATCATGCACCAACTCCATTATCCCTGCTATACTTGAGCCCATCATCATAGCCACTGTGTCAATCCATCTTGTTGAAGACCTTCCCCTCTTTCATCGATCCTCCACCCTATCAAGCATGACATCCTTCTCCAGGGAATGCTCCCTTGTGACAACATGACCAAAGTAGGTGAGATGAAGTCTGGCCATTCTTGCTTCCAAGGTCAAGTGCACTTCCTCCAGGACAGATCAGTTAGTTCTTTTAGCAGTCCATGGTACTTTCAGCATTCTTCGCCAGCCCCACAACTCAAAAGCATCAACTATTCTTTGGTCTTCCTTATTCATTGTCCAGCTCTCACATGCATATGGGGCAATTAGAAATATGGCGTGTGTCAGGCACACCTTAGTCCTCAAGGAGACATCCTTGTTCCTCAGCACTTGAAACAGTTACTTCACAGCTGACCTGCCCACTGCTACACATCATCTAATGTCCTGACTGCTGCTTCCATTGACATCGATTGTAGAACCAATCAATGTGAATTCTTTGACAACCTAAATCTTCTCTCCATTTATTGTGATGCTGCTTACTGGTACAGTTGTGAGAATTTTGATTTTCTTTATATTGAGACATAATCCATACTGCAGACTATATTCTTCAATCTTCATCAGTAAGTGCCTCAAGTCATCCTCACTTTCAGCAAGCAAAGTTATATTGTCTGCTTATCTCAGGGTGTTAATGATTCTTCCTCCAATCCCGATGCCACATTTTTCTTCATATAGTCCAGCTTCTTGGATTATTTGCTCAGCATATAGATTGAATAAGTGTGGGGAAAGGATACAACCCTGACATACTCCCTTCTTTATTTTAAATCATGTAGTGTCCCCTTGTTCCTTTTGAATGACAGCATCCTGGTCAAGGTACACGTTCCTCATGAGGACAATCAAGTGTTCAGGAATTCCCATTCTTCTCAATGTTATCCATAATTTGTCATGATCCACACAATCAAATGCCTTTGCATAGTCAATAAAACACAAATAAACATCTTTCTGGTATTCTTTGCCTTGAGCCAAGATCTACCTGATAATAGCTATGATATCCCTGTTCCACGTCCTCTTCTGAATCCAGCTTGCACCTCTGGAAGTTCTCTGTCAATATACTGCTATAAACATTTTTGAATTATCTTCAGTAAAATCTTACTTGGGAGCTCTGGTAGCATAGTGCCTAAGGTACTTGACTGCTAACCAGAAGCCTGGAAGTTCAAACCCACCAGCCACTCCTCAGAAGGAAGATGAGGCAATCTACTTCCATAGCGGTACTGACTCAGAAACCCAAGGAGGGGTCGCTATGAGTCAGGTCTGACTAGATGGCATATAACAACATCAACAACAAAGATGTTACTTGCGTGAGATATTAATTATATTCTTCTATAATTTCCACACTCTGTGGGATCACCTTTCCTTGGAATGAATACAAATATGGATATCTTCTAGTTAGTTGGTCAGGTAGCTGTCTTCTAAATCTCTTGGCATAACCAAGTGAGTGCCTCCAATAAGGCATCCGTTTGTTGAAATATCTCAAAGGCTATTCTGTCTATTCCCAGAGCCTTGTTCTTCGCCAGTTCTTCCATTGCAGCTTTGACTTCGTCCTTCAGTACCATTGGTTCTAGATCATATGCCACTTCCTGAAATGGATGAAAATGGACCAGTTCTTTTTGGTACAGTGACTCTGTGTGTTCCTGTCATATTCTCTTGATGTTTCCTGCATCATTCAATATTTTGCCTATAGAATATGTCAATATTGCAACTCAAGGCTTAAATTCTCTATTCAATTATTTCAGCTTGAGAAATACCTAGCATGTTCTTCCCTTTTGTTTTTCTAACTCCAGGTCTTTACACATTTCATTATAGTAATTAGTTTTGTCTGCTCAAGCTGTTCTTTGAAATCTTTGTTCAGCTCTTTTATCTTTTCATTTCTTCCATTGGCTTTAGCTACCCTCTGCTCAAGGGCAAGTTTAAGAGTCTCTTCTGTCATCCACTTTGGTCTTCTATTCTTTTCTTGTCTTTTTAGTGATCCCTTACTTTCTTCATGGATAATGTTCTTGATATCCTCCCACAATTCTTCTGGTTTTGGTTGCTGGTGTTCAATGCATCAAATCTATTCTTTAGATGATCTCTAAATTCAGGAGGGATATATTCTAGATCATATTTTGGCTCTCTTGGACTTGTTTAAATGTCTTTAACTTCAAGTTGAACTTGCATATGAGCAGTTGATGGTCT